>NW_027472581.1:65987071-66222071 GCF_030347505.1 Rhynchophorus ferrugineus | reverse complement strand
CACGATGAAAAGGAGACCGTCTTTATACGAAGGGGGTGACCAATCACGATCAGCTTGATCTTGGCTCTATCAGAGATAAAATATATTAAATGTATAAAAACAGTGAGCGGTTTTTTCAACATAAACTTATTTTAACACAATTATTTCAGTTGAAACTGTTAATCTCAAAATAATGAATAATTTTGAATTAAAAGCTTAGAGATATGAAGCTCTTTGTTGGATGTAGAGTATCCTTTCATATGGCAAGATGATTATAAAAATAGTGTTAAGACAACATAAGTTTATGGAAAAAGACAAACATTGAAATAAAAATTGATTAGATTTTATTAGTCATAACATATTTTAAAAATTCATTGCAGATATATTATTCTGTATGCTGGAAACAGGAATGGTTAATAACACCTTCGATTTGGATGAACTCGATCAGGTACATTAAAGAAGAAATTGAGAAATAATAGAATTGTGAACAAATATTACATAGGATATTAACAGCTTAGTTATTTCCAGTTATTTCCAGGACAAAGTGATGACAGTGGAAACTAAAGGTGAGGTAAAATTAATATACGATAACTGTAGGAAATCTTATTGTAGAGTGTGAAAGTTGTATATACACAGATATGTGTCTAATTGTTCTGAATATACATGAGCATTTGGTTAAAATGTGTGAGGAGAGAAATAATACTAACTTTGCATATATGGCAAATGCATTAGGGAGTATGCAGTGATTAAATCTAGTTTTATCAAGAAAAATGTATACAGGTAGTAATTGAACAAATTAAGGAGAAATACAGTGATATTAAAATGATTTTACAAGGAAACACTGTATCGAAGGAAATAAGAACTAAGCGTAAAACGTAAATAAGCTCTCTAATGAAAGTAAACAATATTACTTGGATATATAATTGTTAATTAGGTGGATCAGACCTCCAGGGGGCTCCAGTCGGTAGTTGAAATACATTCTCGTTCTAGGAAGTGTTGTGTGCCCGGATGCACAGATAGTGAGGAAATGCATCATCGTTAATTATTATGTTCATAATTGTTACCATTAATTTCTAAACTGTCTTACTATATTTGTAGTGCCTATTTCCATCGTTCCAGTCCCACAACCAGGGTGTTCAAATCAAGTGTCATCAACATTTGCACAAACTCCAGAAGGTAATGGTAAAGTTTGTTTTAATTCACCCAGTATGCCCCTTTCTGTTCATTCTTACCGTTAATTACTTGACTCTATAACTTCAGTTCCTATAAGAGCAAACAAAGTTTTACGTTGTACTGTAGTTTACATCTCAGGTTATTTAGTAAAACTTTTGAAAAAAGAAATTAAGTGTGATTTTTGTTTACATACAATTATGAATAAATCAGTAGACCCACAAATTGTGACTGTTTTTATAGAAGCAAGACATTATCTCGTGCCCCAGACTCCAAAAACTTTATTTTATTATACTGTCAGTAGGTCTTTGAACTATGTTATTATTTTGTTTATGTATTATGTTTTATTTTATTCAGGGATCTTGCCACGTCAATAATATAACAAAAGTTTTGTCAAATGTTAATTTGATTTAAAAAAGTAAATTTAAAACCCTTTAATTCTACATTCCATAATAATCTTTCACATAAAATATTAAAAGTACTAACAAGGTATACTATATACTTTTGAGTAAAATAGGTGAACAGAATATTAAGAGTGAAAGATTCAAAGTTTGCTTTCAATATAAGTAAACAAAGTTTTTTGCTTGTGGTTTTATATATATGTATATAATATTTATATTTTATAAATACATTTATTTTTATATTTTATTTATATTTTATAGATACATTTACATTATATATTTATATATAATTAAATTTTATTTATTTATTATTTCAGGAAAAAATTGTTTTTCATTTAAATTTTATTGGTCAATTAAACAGGACGTCAAGGCTGTCACGTGCCTAACATTACTAATGAGCCAATCAAATGTTTTTACAGTAAAATATTTTTCTTGCAGGTGCCTATAATGGAGATTTAAATTGACCAATTAAATTACTTGTATGGTCAACTATGACGCCCTCTGGATGTTGGGCAAAGCAAAACTTTGCGCCAGTGTTTCCTATTGAGTTGCACCTCTATTGCTCTATGATAACATCTAAGTTGGTCACTCACTAGTAGCACAATTAATTCCGAGCTTCGTGGTTGTAGGTGCACTTCAGATAAAGCATAATTGGTAAAAAAAGATATTCTAGAATAGCACAAGAAAAAGTAAAAGCCAATGTATCACAGCTTAGTTACATGTGGGCCTATCTATCTTAGCTATCTATCTATTTATCCTAGAAACATCGTGTTATCCAATTTCTTATTTGTTTGTTTTTTTTGTTATTACTATATGAAGTATCTCCATTGCTGGGTATAGCTTCCATTTCTCTGTGTAAATCTGGAAATGGGTATATCACATCTTTTTAGTCTCGTATACTGTTCTTCTACTCTATTCGTATATTGAGGTTTAGGTACAAGCGTTTGTTACCTATGATTTGAGGAATATTGAGTAGGTTTCTTAGTGCTTTGCTCTGAAATCTTCCTCCTAAAATTCTGGTGTATTGCTTACTGCTGTTATTGCCCCATAGGTCAAGTTGGGTGGTCAAGTGCTTGGTCCAAATTTGCTCCTGCTAAGTTAATTTTTGATTCAAGTATTTAGCATATTCTTCTTGTGGGATTACTTTGTTGTATAATTTTACCGGTGAGCGGATTTCTTTTATGAGTGTCTGAAGCTATATGAGTGGACTTGGCTTCCTTTGGTGGACGGTGGACTTTAAATTACTTCTATCATATTTTCTGGAATTTTACATTTATAATCACATCACAATCACAAACATAAATTAGAAATACTCATCTCTTGAGGGTAATTCGAACCCACGACTATCACATCGATATTAGGAATGTCCCACGTTAAACTTTCACACTTATCAACTTCTAAAGCTTAGAAAATGAAAATATATCGAATTGAAATATAGAATGTTTCGCCTTGGTTTAACTTTTTCGAAATCGTGTTGAATTATTGAGTTTTTATCCAAAAATACCCGGCAACAAGAGGTCGACATAACGTAAACCGGCAGAAACTAATTTCATTTTTCTTTCGACTTGAACGAACTTTTACACATCACATTACTCTGAAAAATTATTTGTGTTTTTCCTTTTTGTCGAAATTGACAGCGGCGATGGGTCCCCGTCCCGATATCATTATTTATTTTATACAGAACTAAACTGTGTTAAAAGTAGGAATGATTAATGGTATCCGTTTGACAGATGAGGTAAAAAACAAGAAACAGGAGTGAAGGAATTTAGGCTTTTTACCTTTCAGACCCTCGGGGAAAAAAACATTATCTCCAAGGTATTACATTATTTATGCCCAGAAGAGCTTTTTTCTGTTAAACGTATTTGCTGGTCCATCAAAGATGGTAGGACTAAAAAGAAGTGGGCTTTTTATTTCAAGAATAATTTAATAAAATTGCGTACTAAAAAATATATTTAGAATTTACAGGGGTAGCAACATTTGAATATACTGAAGATTGAACGTCCCTCTCTATCAGTAATTATTCAACAAAATCGCCCTATAATACTTCTGATCAGCTTTCTTAGTGAAAATATATTGAGGTCGGTTTTGGTCGTAATTTTTTCCTTCCGAAAGGGAAAAAGGCTCATCATAAATTGTGTGGTGTTTAATGTGTTGAACATGTTATACATGTAGTGAAACGGCAAAAATGTATACTTTTCATTTTCTGTGGTAACGCTATCGAGAAAACAGAACAAATATGTAGATAGTGGCTACTTGCTTAATGAATGTCGTCGAAATAAATGCAAATAAATAGCAGAGTATAAATATCCTGCCATATCATCGGTATCGAAGCTATTTCAACGTACGAACAATGATCCATTTCAAATTTGTCCAGGTACACGTGCAAAGATTGGAGTTCGATATATATTTTCTGTATTCTGTATTATCTGACGAGCAAGGGGAGCCGTTATACCAATATATATCGAATGGCGATTCCAAGGATTTTGGATGAAGGCATGATGAGAGATTAATGTTTATGTAATGCCATCATGTAATGTTAATTAATGTTGCAATGTTTGGAGATTTACTATCCTGGAGTATCAAATACTCAGTTCAACCTTTATACTTTGATTCTTTGACTTTGACTAAATTGATTGGAAAACGCCAAAAAGCTGTCGACCTTAATACGTGGCGTTAAATTGTTACTAAAACAATAATATAAATTAGTTCTTGACAATAGACTAGTTTGTCAATTCATTCCCTGTTTACAAGATATGTATAATTGGCAAGTATATTTTAACGATGTAAACAATTGAACATGCAATTATAAATTATTTGTAACAGGACGATTAAATCTAAAAAGAGTCATATTAAAATTATAAAGGCCTAATAATTCACTCAGTCAAAAATAATGATTGGTATGCGGGCTAGTTCCCTTAAAACTAGTTCTACAAAATCTTGAAAATGTGAAGGAAGTCCAAAAATTGTACCAACACTAAAAATCGCTCAAAAAATTCAGGATACAGTTTTGGACAATCATCAATTGATTGAAACATTTAAGCATTAGTAAAATCTCTAAACGTTTTGCACACTCAAACACAGTATTGATACCAATAGTATTGAAGCCCCGTTCTTCTACTTTGAAACCAGTATGCGTTCAGAAAATGGTCAAGAAAATCCAAGCGTCATTTTCTTAGAATGGAAAAGAAATTTTATTCGTGTATGATACTATGTATATAAGCGAAAAAATTATAATTAATTATAAAGAATTAAATTATAAAAGCTAACGCACCTCAAAAAAATCGCTAAAATCAGTGAATTAAAGTATGCATTATATCCTTTAATCGAGAATAATTTTTGTTTCATTACTAAGTTATAACTGCCATTATAGGAATTGTTGCTACGCAATTAACATATAATTGTATTATCTTTTAAGTAAAAAAAAATATGAAGTTTTTTGTATGGTTTAGGGGTTTAAGTTATTAGGTCACTTAACTGTTTTATAATATTTGTAACATGGGAAAAGAATTATGACTTGAGAAAATATACAATATCGTATTGTATCCAAAGTCTGGTCAGGTCAGGCCATAGTAGGAAAGGCACCGCGGGACATAGAAAACATATGGCTAACAAAAAGCATGCCTCATCGGCTCGTTGTCGAGTACTCCGGATAATGGAGGTATAGGTACTGGATCCAGACGAAGCTTGTAGCTTGTGGCTATAACCATAAAACTCAAGAAGGCACGTGGCCGTTTAATATCCGAGCATTTTTAAGTATCCGTAACGCACGTGTTGTATCCGCGTGAAAAGATCTTTGCTGAAAGAGTCATTCCCTCCCCAAAATCTAATTGAATCGGAATGCAGAAAAGGGTTTCTTAAACCCGCACTGTCAGCCACCACAAAGAACTTGAGGAAGAATCTTGAGCTATAAAATATGATCCATCCACAATGTTCGGTGTGTGTGAATCAGGATTAAGAACAGAAACAGAAGGGTCAAGTGTCAAGAATTAAGTTCAGAAATAGAACAGTCAAGTTTAAAGACACATAACAGTCAAATATAAATAAATAACCAGAATATAAATCAACAACAACTTAAGAAGATGGCGATTTTCATCGGAAAACAAGCTCACATCAAATAAAATATTATATTTTTTATCAACTGTGGGGTGCGAGAACGGAATGGACATTAACCAAATTAGACATGTGATTTAATAGGTCATTTTCAATTCATTTCATAATTCTAATCACTATGCGTATCGATTTTTATACCGTTTATATTTCACTTCTTTTACTTTATATATCTGTTCTATTATTCGGTTAAATAAATAAACTCCTCTTTGCGCATTAATTTACAAGTGAGGAAAACAATTGCAATTTGGTCACAAAATTGTTTTCTCTCCTTAACTCTCAACAATTTTGTGCACCTTTTGTAAAACCATTACGGTGATGGCATACATAAATTGAAAGATTGCTAGATTTTAGACATATTAAACACTTCAATATATTACACCAAATACTTATAGAGTAATAGATATTATAATTGTTAAGAATATTAATATAATTATATAAATACAAATATTCGTAGAATAACAATAATACAACAGACCTCAGAAAAGTGTCAATAATTATATTTCGCTTAAATATTTACTAATGACCCAAACCTAACCATATACTCATTTATATAATACATTTGAAACAAATCCTTATTATCTTTCCGCTATTTCGCACCGCAATCATACAGCATTATAAGTGGATTTGAACAAAAACTCTTCTACAAAATGCGCACTATATTCATTGATGAACACCCTCATATTTAACACTAGATTTTATTGAAATTGAAGGGTATTATGAAATATCTTCGTTTCTTCATTACCATCCGGCCAACATACTAAACACTCCAAATTCTTATAGAACAATAATTATTATAATTATTAAGAAAATTAATATAATCATATAACCAAATAGTGATAGAAATACTCGTAGAATAAGAATAATAACAGGTCAGTTGAAAAGTCCCCGGCCTGACACATAGATGGGCGTTATTAGAATTAAATCCAAATGTTTTTTAGTTAGCCCTAACCCTCAAAAGTGACTTTTGATTTGTTGAAAAGTGAGATATGTGACAATGGATGAAACATGCCTCCATTGACTACCATAAAAAGGAAAGGACCACTAACGTCGACTATTATATAGTGTTATTGGACAGTTTGAAAGACGAAGTCGTCGAAAAAACGGCCGCACTTGAAGAAAAAGAAAGTGCTGCTTCACCAAGACAATGCACCGTGTCACAAGTCAGTGAAACGATGGCAAAAAGCCGTGAATTGGGCTTCGATTTGTTTCCTCATCCACCATATTCTCCAGATCTGGCGTCCAGCGACTTTTTCCTGCTCTCAGATCTCAAAAAAATGCCCGCTGGGAAGAAATTTTCGTCGAATGAAGAGGTGATCGCCGAAACTGAGGCCCATTTTGAAACAAAGGACAAATCGTACTACAAAAATGGTATCGAATAGTTGGAGGGTCGCTATAATCACTGTACCACCCTTGAAGGGAATTATGTTCAATTAAAAAAAACTAATTTTGCCAAAACATATGTTTTATTATGGTAACCCGGAAACTTTTCAACTGACCTGTTACTTATAGAACAATAGATATTATAATTATTAAGAAAATTAATATAATCATATAATCAAATAGTGATACAAACACTCGTAGAATAAGAATAATATAACAGATCTCAGTAAAGTGTGAATAATTATATTTCGTTTGAATATTTAGTAATGACCCAAACCTAACCATGTACTACTATATATAATACATTTCAAACAAATCCTTATTATCTTTCCGCTATTTTACACCACACTCATACAGCTTTATAAGGGGATTTAAACAAAAACCTTTCTACAAAATGCGCACGATATTCATTGATGAACACCCTTATATTTAACGCATGGATGTTTTCGTGTTCCATTTATTTCGGTATTTGGTTGTAGTTGGCCACCTTGTTGGAATTATAGTTGCGTGCGCTTTAAATATTGTATTTGCCGCGATAAATCTCGATGGCTGTGTACATATTTCCTTTTCCTTCTTTTTCGCCTTGTTATTTGTTCGAAATCTTATCGTTTTTTTAGTGTAGGCTTAACGTTTTATTGTAGAGTTTTCCCTTTTTATTTCGGAGAATTTTGATGAATGTGGTGCGTGTAAAGTTTATTGTTATGTTTATTTATAATATATTAAATTACCGAGAAGGAAGATGTTAGATTTTCATCTAGGATATGTTTTTTTTCACCATTAATTTTATATAATCATGTTTCGGCTCAGAATCACTTCTTTAAAAGTGTTGCTTTTTATATAAATTACGAGGTTAAGCTTACGAATTACGATATTCCAAGCTGCAAAAATGTGTATTTCTTGGCTGAGTGTAATAAGCATTGACGGCTTTGAGTGAATTTACACAAAATTTTCATTAAATTTGATTTGCTTGAATATCGTGCGGTCTTCGTTTTGATTGAATTAGCCCCTAGGCAATATAACCTGAAATTATTAAAATTTACGGGAATTCTTCGCCCTGAAATTAAACGTAGTAGTATGTCACTCAAAGGTTGAGCGATATGAAGGACAATGATACCGAAAATACACCTGAAACTATAAAAAGTGCATGATTTGTATGTATTTGTGCGTGTGACTGTACTGATAGACAAGTAAAGGTGAGTGATAGCTGAGGCTGTAGTTGTATCAGATGCGCGGCATTTTGTACAGCGAATTAAGAGGTCAATTGAAAAGTCCCCGGCCTATCATAGTAAAGCACATTGTTTGGCAAAATTAGTTTTTTATTGAACATAATTCCCTTCAAGGGTGATATACTGATTATGGCGATTCTCCAACTTTTCGATACCATTTTTGTAGTATGATTTGTCCTTTGCTTCAAAATTGGCCTCAGTTTCGGTGATCACCTCTTCATTCGACCAAAATTTCTTCCCAGCGAGCATTCTTTTGAAATCTAAGATCTGAATAGTTGCTGGGGGCCAGGGAAGCACTTCGAAGCCCAATTTATGGATTTTTGACACGGTGCATTGTCTTGGTGAAGCAGCACTTTCTTTTTTTTCAAATGCAGCCGTTTTTCAGCAATTTCGTCCTTCAAATGGTCCAATAACGCTATGTAATGTCGCTGTGGTTGGTCCTTCCTTTTTCAAGGTAGTCAATGAAAATTATTCCATGCGCATCCCAAAATATAGACGCCATAAACTTGCCAGCCGACTGTTGCGTTTTCCCTCGCTTTGGAGTGGGTTCAGCGTATGCAATCCACTCAGATGACTGTCGATTGGACTCCGGAGTGAAATGATGGAGACATGTTTCATCCATTGTCACATGTCGATGCAAGAACCTTGTGTGCAAAAGCTTTATTACGCTTGATCATTTTACTGCTCTATTACACTGCTCCAAATCATTAACTCGTCATTATTTTTGACCAGCGGGCGGTACCCACTTTGTATAGAGCTTTCTCATACCCAAATATTGGTGAATGATATGAGATTTAGAGTATCTGCTATTGCATTTAATTTCAATTTACGGTCATTCAAAATCATTTCGTTGGTTTTTTAAATGTTTTCGTCGGTAACAACCTCTTTTAGGCGTCCACTGTTTTCACTGCGTTCTGCGTGCACTGCGTTCACCGTCTTCGGTACTTATTTCGTCACGTCTAAACTTAGCAAACCAATCCTTGATGATCGATTTTCTTGGGGCAGTGTCTGGAAACTCGGAATCAAGCCAAGTTTTTGTTTCAACTGTATTTTTTCCCTTCAAAATGCAATATTTTGTCAACACGTGAAATTCCTTTTCGTCCATTTTTTTCATAATAACAAAAGTTGCTTCATTCAAAATGCTATAATTCACAAACTAATGATCCGACAACTATCAAATTTACACCCGCATCTTTTGAGGGTTAAGACTAACCAAAAAAAAACGGATAATAATTTAATTCTAGTGGTGCCATCTATGTGTCAGACCGGGGACTTTTCAATTGAAGTATGCGAAAAATATACGCAAGATTGGTGTCGCATTTACTGAGTACCTTTCGCAGCAAGTTGATTTAAGTTGATTTATTATCATCACCATCAGCATCAGTCTATAGGTCATACTTGGGGAGAATGTCTACTTTTTAAGCAATACGCTATTGGTGCTTCACGAACACGAGCATTCTGCACTAAACCTCCCCACAGTTGGCGATCGGCTGCATTTGTTCTAGCCTCGGACACAGTTTCCTATTTTTTAGATGAGATCGATTTTATCCGATGATTTATCACCATGTATGAATCAATGCTATCACTACAACTGTCCACCAAGTATATCATTGCGAAGCGAAGATTATTGCATCTACTTGAAAGGTCATGGCTACAGTGTTTTGAGATGCGACAGGATCCTTGAAATTAATGAAATTAATTTAATGGTTAGCAAAGATAAGTACACCTTTTTTAGACAGACTATGATTTTCCCAATATTTTATCTTTCTTATATCAAGTCTTTTTAGTAATGCGAAACATTACAATATTGCCACGTGAACTCTGAGTTTTGATTCGGTTTTTCTTTGACATACAAGAAAATTCTAATCTAAATAAAATAATAAAATTATCTTTCAGAATCCATTAGGAGACCAAACGGTATTTTGTATGTATATATTCAGCCATTCTGGAGTAAGAATTTATAAATCGAAGCTTCACGTAATAATGAAGAGAAACATTGCATTTCCTACCTTTCAAACTGTAATTAATGTAAGATGATTTTAAAGGATATGATTATTTTTTACTAAATAATTTTAAAATAAAATTAGAAATGTTATAAAATAGCATTAGGCACTTTTCCCATGAAGTGTAGACTAAAAAACAATATTTAGTGGCAAATCCTTTTTTTCCATTTACATGTTTGTTTCAGAAAATCTGTAGATATTTGACTGCACAAACACAAGAGAGTCATTAAAGGTTGTTATAGAGCCCAGAGGTAATAATGTCTACAAGTAAGATATAATATTATAGTAGAATTGGCTTCTTTTTATTTATGACAATTTGAAGAATGAACCTTTACGCTAACGCACTGTTTATCGATTTTTATGATGTATAACATGTTTTTGACGAAAATTTTAAGTTGCCTTTTAGTATGAAGTAGTTGTTACCGAAAATAATAGCATTTTTATGGAAGTCATCTTATAGATCATGTGTTGAAAGTGATTTGAGCATTCTAAATGTGTTTATTTTTATTTACAAGACAATGAACTACCAAGAAGGTCAAAAAGTTGCAGAAATAAGGAATTGACCAATAAAAACTCGTGTCAAACCTTTCAGCAATTGCCTAAATAAATATGTACATAACAGACAAACTACTAAAACCGTAAACAAGGAAGAATATTGGAAAAAATAAATAAATTATCGCTTGGAATCATCAGCAGTAATGAAAAATAGAAAATCATGGATATGCTAAAATCAAACGAAAACAGGTTGGGGATGACTATCGACTATAACTGGTGTAATAATTGGTGTACTCAAGTAGTGCATTGAAGATCGAGTAAAACACATACAAGTTTTAAAACCTCACACTTAGATGTTCTCTTCATTTTAGATGTTCATTCTCTTCTCCATTTTAGATGTTCCTCCACCCAACTACCACTTATTTTGATCTTTGCACATAGCCTATCGGGACAGGAGTTGGATCTCTTATGAAAAGTGTACAAATGGGTCAATTCATGAATTGTATCTAAAGACGAAAAGTACCTGGGACTCGAGATCACCTAACATATCTGTTAATTTTTTTAATGAAAAAACCTCTCAAATTAATAGAGCCTAATAATTTAAAAAATGAATACAATACTCTGAACGCTCTTCTTAATTTAACAATCTTGAAACCATATTTTTTTAAGGTTAAATTAGTATAATAAGCTATATATGTATTACTAATTAATTGGGATTAATCTGTAAGATGATCAAATTGTTACGCGTAACTATTGTCAATTGCTGGGGTCATATTTATTCGGAAGAAAATTTAGAGTATCGCACGAAATGGCGTTCTCGACATTTAAAAATATGTCGGCTGCAGTTCCATAAGGTAGCGTCTTAGGACCTCTCCTGTATCTGCTCTACACTGCTGACATTCCAACAACAAAAGAAACACTTCTTGGAACATTTGCTGACGACACAATTATTATGGCAAAAGATATATCTCTGACTAGGGCAATAGAAAAAGTGTAAGTGGCAGTCAACAAAATCTACAAATGGACGAAAGATTGGAAAATTCAACTTAATAGCTCCAAATCTGTCTACATTAACTTTGCATTGAGGCGAAATAATAAAAATTTAATTATATCACTCAATGGATGCCCGATTCCTCAAGCAGAATCAGCTAAATACCTTGGAATCCATCTTGACGGTAGATTAAATTGGAAGCACCACGTTAGACAAAAAGCAAAACACATTAGAACCAAAATAGAACAACTATACTGGTTAGTCGGAAGATACTCTCAACTTGATCTAAAATCAAAGAGGTTGATCTATAATACAATTATAAAGCCAATTTGGACTGACCAAATGGGCTGTAAATATGGGGTTGCACTAAAAATTCAAATCAACTAGTCAAACAGCGCTGTCAAAACAAGGTTCTTCGATTGGTTACCAATGCCTATCGCTATGTAACTAATGAAAAACTGCACGATGACCGGGAAATCAAATGGATTTGCGAGGTTATCCAAGAATTCGCGAACGAAGATTACTAAATCATACTAACGTGGAAGCAATACAACTGCTGGACAGCGCGCTGGATGTCAGGAGATTGAAGCGAACAAAACCATACGAACTTATATAAAGTGTATACATTTAGTGTAAGCTATAGCTATAAGTTAATAATTAATAAATAATTATAATTTTATGATTGAGGAATACATATTGATGTATTTTCTCGCACTCGTCTTGCTTGTGAATTAATCCAAGTACATAGGAAAAGTAGTAATAAATTAATTGTAATTTAAGATTGTACTAAGCGTATCTAATAAATATGCTATAAAAAATTTAATTAATTCTTTTTTAATTTCACCATTAAATGAACTGCCATGTACAATATTGACTATTATGATGCGTATCCCAAAATGAGAAAGCTATATTCCATTATGTTTTTGTCGTTTTGGATGGCTTTCATAACTTTCTGTTCCCCTGTTTCTGTTATCGGACTATTATTTGGGTTCCGCTATATAATTGCGATTGCAATTCATGTTTTTGTCCTCGATTGATTATTTATTAATTGATTGATTAACGATTGCGCAATGAATGTTCAGGGAAGCTTCCTATTATAAAACATCCCCAATAAAATATATCGACAGAATATTTCATTATCTTAAAAATGCCTTAAATATATTTTCAATATCTTATATATATCATTTGCTAGAATTATTTAATATAAATATAATATAAAATAATTTTGAGGAATAATTTCTTTAATGTTTTCTGAAAAATCATCCCTACTAGCGTTGTACAATTGTACGAGCATGATGAAATTATGTCAAATTTAGCATAATCAGTGATATTTTTGAGATACATAAGAAGTTGGGCAAGAAAAAAGCTGGGCATGTGCCGTGTTTTCTCTCAGTAACGAATAACCGCGAATGCTATGCTTAATTTTATGGCTGCATTGGGGCCCTACGTTGCAATTATGAGATATTCCTGCGTCAGAGTATAACTTGAACGAAACGCTCATACATTATTACTCTCCAGATGTAACAGAACAGTTAAGGCAATGACTCTTTGGAAGAGAACGAACTTCAAAAAGGAGGTAAATATTTTAAAATTAGTAGGTAAGGTCGATAATACATGTTTTTTAGACATTCAAACATTCAAATGAATCAACGAAGTACCGGTTGCACCGGTTGAACGAAAATATTAAGAAAAGAGGTCTTCATTTGTGTGCTTATTTTTAATGGCTCGCTATGTAACCAATGAAGAACTGCACGATGACCTGGAAATCAAATGGATTTGCGAAGTTGTGCAGGATTTCGCCTTGAAACACGAAAGAAGATTACTAAATCATTCTAACGTGGAAGCAATACAACTGCTGGACAGCGCACAGGATGTCAGGAGATTGAAACGAAAAAATTGAGAACAAAACCATTCGAACTTGTGTGAACATTTAGTGTGTATTATTAGTGTAAACTATAGCTATAAGTTAATAATTAATAAATAATTGTAATTTTATAATTGAGAAATACATACTAATGTATTTTCTCGCACTCGTCTTGCTTGCTAATTAATCCAAGCACATAGGAAAAGTAGTAATAAATTAATTGTAATAATAATAATAATTAAGATTGTACTAAGCGTATCTAATAAAGATGTTATAAAAAAAATTAATGGCGTGTTGCCACATTGGTCATTAATCCAATATTGGATTAATTATCTGGGTATAATTCAATATACTTTCTACTATAGTATATCCAAAATAACAGTGAACCCACATCATCAAGATGCCAAACAATATTTTCCTTGCCATTTTATTTTAGTTAAAAAAGATACAATGATTCGTCTACACATGTAACCGAATAAACCTATAAAATTCGTTTAAATGTGAATAATATTTCAAAATATTAGTGATATGAAATATAAGAGGTTGTAAAGCGGCAAGCGTTGTTTTGTCGACTTGTTTACTTTACTTTGATTGAAAATGCCGAAGCCAATAAATAGTTAATCACAAACAATGTTTTGGTTTGAAAATCAGCTGTTAAGGAAATATGAGGAACCATCACTTATTGTTATGGATAATGTATCGTACCACAGCACGCTAGCGGAAAATATCCCAATAAGTGAATCGGCAATAACTAAAATTGTATTGTAGAGTGTGAAAGATTTATGTGCATAGATGTGTGTATAATTATTCAGAATATATATGAGCATTTGGTTAAAATGTATGAACTGAGGAGAAATACAGTGATACATGACGAAGGAAACAAGAATTAAACATAAAAAGGTAAATATGCTGAAAATAAGAGTAAAATATATTACTTGGATATACAATTGTTACAAGGTGGTTTGAAAAAGAGTTCAATGTAAATATAATAAAACAGCTCTAACCTACTGTTTAATTAACTATATTATATATACTATAATTTTAAAATAAATTATATTTTATAAGGAAGTTTTGATACCATAAATTTAGATGACCTGAGTTCACTGTTTTATTGGATAATTGGATAGAGTAGATTCTCTAAAATTTCTTATTGTTAATTTTTGTGCGACATATGAGTGGATGTGAAACACACATGAAAGAACAATTCATTGTTATAAATGGAGTTAGTTCTTCATAATATTTTCGCGGGAATTTAAAACACTTATATTGATGATTCTCCAACTCATTGTTTTCCCATTTGTTATTTCTCTCGTTCTTCGTTTTTTCGTAATGTGAGAACAGCTGCAAGTCAGAAAGAGTTAAGTCTGACTAATATGGATATTGAAAGAGTTCATACTTTAATTCATTGATTTTATTGAAGCGTTTTTGAGCTGTGTGAGAAGGTACGTATAGCAGTCGATGTAGATATATATGGATACTATATTTTTCACGCTTCTCACGAAATTTCACAATGACTCAAAATGGAACAATAATAATCTGAGTTTATTTCTTACTGAATTTGGAGGTTATCCACACTCAATATTACTTTTACACTTAAAAAAACTGTCTCTTTCTTCTCTAATTTCTAAATTTAAGCTTGTTTCGGAACCAAGGACCCAGATTCACGCAACTTCATGTTTTGATTCAGCATCATGGTGACCCAAGTCTTATTCGTGGTAATAAAATGATTAAACATATTTTCTTGCGCTTGTCATGTCTCTAAAATGTTGCAGTAAAATTTAATTTAATCGTGAAATGTTGACTTTATTTTAACAAGTTTAACAAATGACCTCTACGAAATTATTGAGGAACCTAATAATAAATTATATTAAATAATTTCATTACTTTTTTACAGCAGACATAAAACATGAATATTATAAATAGTTATTAGTATCTATTATTTTAACTGCAGGTTATATATTTTATGTATATTTTACATTCCCCTAACCGATGATGTGCCATATTTGGTTTATTTAAAGTAATTTTTCATGTATAATAAAATAAAACATACATATAAAATAAGCAAATATAAAGCATTTTGACCTTTTTATGACCAGTCCGGGTCGTGTTAAAAGTTAAATGAAATACCGTTCACAACAGGATTATCCCATTACGTTTTCGAAAACTTTCCAAAAGTTTTGATATTTGATAAAGGCTATAGTATGGGTATAATGGATACCCAATAAATCAGATTTATTATTGAGTTAAAGCCGAAACATTACTGAAGATTAATTAAACACGGTCGGTTTATTAAGACATAATGGCAAAATTAGAGCTTTGTATTTACTGAATATAAATAGAACTCGATAACGTTAATAATGTGATATTTAATAAATATCTGAAGTAATATAAATTGATTTTGTGTATTGTTGTGATTATTGGTACTTATTTATAGATATCTATAAATAACTATTATTCTGACCTATAAATGGCGTCTCTAATAATATAATATTTCATTGACATTCAAGATTTAATGACATTTTAATAATTATGTGCTGAGTTATTACGAGTTTTAACGAGCATTTTTTTAGTTAATGCTATTATTTCTCTAAAAAACAATTTATCACAATGCGACTTCAATTCGATATTTTAAGGCAATGGAATTTGTTTTAAGTTGAAAAACTTAAAATAAAATCAAGTCTCTATATTTATTTTGCTTAAATTTACTTATATACATTTCTACTTCATTAAATCAAATAACATAAATGGTGGTATCTGTGTACTTTGTCTACTCCAAACATGTACAATATTTTCTGCAACAGTAACATTCGGGTACTGACAGTGTCATCACAGTATACAGTACAACTGGTATAGTGGCAGTATCTGAATCTTACATATTCTAATCAAGCGTACATATATATACATCATATTTTTTAATAACCGCTAGGAAAAATTGCATTAATATTCATATATGCAAATTTAACATATCTTACCAAACGGTGTTAGATAATTAGCTACATTCTGAATTCTCTGTCATTATGTGAGTTTTGAAAGTTACCCTATCCTTGTTGCAACAAATTTGTAAACTTTTATTCATATTGTAATTTTAATTACGTTTTTAATTAATTTTGTACAAATAATTTATAGTATACCAAGAGATACTTTACTTACCCAATTTACCATCTCAGTCTCACTACTAACTCTCTATCTATTCTCACTACCAATTTTTATGGGTAATACTTTCCTGTATTACCCATAAAAAATAACAGGTCAATTTAAATATCTCAGGCCTGACACATAGATGGCGCTACGAGAATTAAATCCATATATTCTTTTGGTTACCCCTAACCCTCAAAATATGCATGTATAAATTTGACAGCTGTCGGATTATTAGTTTGTGAATTATAGCATTTTGCATGAAGCAACTTTTGTTATTGTGAAAAAAAATGGATAAAAAGGAATTTCGCGTTTTAAAATATTATAAAATATTGCTTTTTGATGGGAAAAAATATAGTTGAAGCAAAAACTTGGCTTGATGCCGAGTTTCCGGCCACTGTCCCAGGAAAATCAACCATCAAGAAGAAGAAGATGATCAAGCATAATAAACCCGAGTTTTTGCATCGATATGTGACAATGGATGAAATATGGCTCCATCATTTTACTCCGAAGTATAATCGACAGTCATCCGAGTGGACTGCACACGATGAACTCGCTTCAATGCGTGGGAAGAATCAACAGTCGGCTGGCAAGGTTATGGCGTCTGTATTTTGGAATGCGCATAGAATAATTTTCATTAATTAGCTTGAAAAAGGAAGGACCATCAACAGATGCTATTACATAGCGTTATTGGGCCGTTGGAACTACGAAATTGCTGAAAAACACCAATACATTGCACCATGTCACAAATAAGTGAAAACGATGGCAAAAATCCATGAATTGGGCTTGGAATTGTTTCCTCATTAATACGTACTCTCCAGATCTGATCTATCTTAAAAATAAGTGTTTTCATTTTAAATGTTTTTATAGAAATGGAACATTTTTGATTCATATTCATACTGTATAATAATGAAACATTTTTTCTATTTATCAAACATAACAGTATTCCGATTAATGTATTTTAGTGCGATTTTGATTGATTTAGTATTTAGTATTACTTAGAGTTAACTAGTAATATTCGTACTAGTATGTCACTAGTATTATATATATTTCAATTTTAACGTTCTCTTTGATTCTTAAACGCGGAAAAGTTGGTTACAAGAGTAAATAAATATGATATCGCATTCTATATGTCGTTAAGGAAGCGAAATATTGTTAAAATGTTAAATGACATTAACATTTGTTTAGCGGTTATTTGTTATATATGCTTATTTTCACTAGTTCCTATATGTTATTTTATTCGTTATCATAATTATTAATAAAATTATAATTATGTAATAGTTGTTAAATAACTTGTTTTGTTTGTAAACAACTTTAAGGTTTCCTTTTCAACTAGGGCTATCTGCATTGTACCTACTTATTAATAAGAACTCCAAACTACAGTCAACGGCATTAAGTGTACCAAATGGAAAGTAAATTTAGATAAACATGCCCAGGCTTCATTAGAACCCGCGACAAATACAGCAATAGTATGCTTCTTAACCACTACTGCTAACTGGTACTAAACTGGCCGAAATCATGTATAAATAAGTAAACTAAACTTGTGTCCTTGTGCCCATTCAGTAATTATAAAGGGACGACATACAAAATTAGGCTGTTTTATTTTTTTGATTTTGAATCCAATTTTTCTTTCTTTAAGTAGCACGAATTTCAATATCCAGGTACTTGGGAAAACGGATTAGAAATAACAAGATCTATTGAAAATTCAATAGCATGACTACCAAATAACAATTTGTCACAATCTGCTATTATAGGTAAATAATTATTATCCCTTTTTTCCTTTTTCCTTCGGGCTCTCTTTTTAAAGTAATGACCAAATGGATTATTATTGAATCAAAATAAGGACTTTCTTTACAAATATGGTCATACATCTATCGAAATTATACTACAAATTTTATAATTAATTGTAATAACTATAGAAAAACATATGCATAAAAGGGGAAAATTAATATGATTATAGCTCAAGTGCTATGAATCAATACAAGTCACGTTGAAAGCTGCAGTAGCTTAATGATAGAATGTTATTTTAATAAATTTGTGAACGCGGAAGCATAATTTGGAAGATCCTCCTTTGAGAGATCTGAAGCAAACTAATAATAAATTTGTGATAGATGCTACTAGCGATGGTAAAATTTAAGTGAAACCCTAGAGGAATATATAAGCACTAGCTTGTATGCTGGACATATTACAACACACATATATCCCACATAACAACATTATTAACTGGATATTGTTTTGAAGTCGATATTCTGGATTTCCCTATAATAGGTTTTCACTTACAAAATGTATAAATGTTGAAAAGCATATATACCTATCGTATTAAATGCATTGAATTATCATTTCTAATAAAAATAAATCATTTAAACGAATAATATATTTCTAAATAATTAGCCATTTAAATATATATAACGTTTATCGATATTAGCAATTGAAGTGGTACGTTATCAGCAAAATAAAATGACGTAGAAAAATAAATTAACTTCCGCAGTAAAATCTCTGAAATATTAATGTTCGATAAAATTCTATTACACACGGCCAGTTTTAATTATTTTAAAGGCACAAAAATGTTTGTCTCTAACCGTGTGAAATTAGACTTGGAGATTGCAAATTAAACGTTGCATCGTAGATCTTCCCCAATAGAAACTTTGATACCTTGTAGCCGAAAATACTGATAAAACGTAAAAAGGGAAGGAATTGAGCTAAGGATCGTATTTAATTGGAAAACTTTGAATAATCGGACAAGATTTCCACGAGTTTCGTAATAATCCGCACCATCCTCTAGGGAAATAACCGTTCTTGCTGAATTGTTAAATATATTTTGTAAAATTCCTTACGTACGAAACAAAAATTAGTGCTATTAATTATTAATGTATTTTTGTTGCTGCTTATATTTTTCAAAGTTTACTGATTACAAAATATATTTTGCATTTATTTACGAGATAGACAAAGATGACATTGTAATGTACAAAAATATAGTACTACTTTGACTAACTCTGAATACGACAAGACATTCTGAGATGAGTGTGTTGTTCTCAACTGTGTGTTCTTGAGTGATTAAAAAACATGAAAACCTTTCAAAAGCTGGAAAAGAATTTTTGGATTGACTAATTTGAAAATGAAAATATATTATATATAACTTTAGGACAAATAGAGGCCGGCTTGGTTGGCGCAATGGTAAAGACGACATAACGGTTCACCACCTACTATTGCGATAGTGGCTGGTTCGAATCCTGTTGGGGTCGTAAATTTACATATATGATTTTTTAATATTTTTGAATATCCTAGGCAAGAGTGTAAAATTCGACAAGGAAAATGATCCCAATCCTACCAGTATCCAGGCTGGGTAAGACCGGATATCTTCTGGGATGATTTATAAGTTGGACCGTGGTTCGGAGGCCATGTTGAACAGTAGGTCCGGTCCAGACAAACCCTCCTTGGTAAAAGTGAGACTTTATAATATATATATATATATATATATATATATATATATATATATATATATATATATATATATATATATATATGAATAGAGGGTATTATATATGAATATGAATATAATTTCCTTGTTTATTTTGAATAATTGCATAGCATTGCCATAAAAATTAATCTTATATATAAAAATGAATCGCAAAATGTGTTGGTAAGCGCATAACTCAACAACGCCTGGACCAATTTGCCCAAATCTTTTTTTAGAATGTTCGTTGAAGTTCAAGGATGGTTTTTACGGCGAGAAAAATTAGAATTATTGCTGGAAAAACCCTAAAAATAGCCCTTTTCTTTTTCCCATACAAATGATTTGTAACTAAAACGTAGTCAATTTGAGCTTTATTGCTATGGTATAAAGTTCATATTAAATTACAAGCACTCACTGTTGTCTAAGCAATGTAGGTGTGTTCCTAACGTCAAAGATCATATCTATCAAAACAATGTGCGTGTGTGCGTTGGAGCACAGAATACATAGTTGGAGGAGTTTAATGTCGCGTTCCGAAACTCGCGTTTCTTTTGTCATTACATAAGTCAAACAAAAATCGCGTTACCAACAGTGTTTTATTATTTTTAATATCCAAATTTTAAATAAATAAAACAATTCGTACGGCTTAAAAGGATTTGAGTTCAAGTCATATCAAATTTAAAAAAAAAAAGTTGTCTGTTACTTAAAGTTTAAAGGATGACTTTTGACAGATGACAGATGAATTGTCAACTGATACACGAAACAAATTCGTATATCGTGTTTTGTGCAGAGTGTTTAGTTAGTTAGTGTTTGTTTAGTTTGTGATTAGTGAAAAAATAATTTATATTTGATATGCCTCCTATAAGACGAAGCAATTTAGGTAGAAGAACCAGAAATCCTATAAACCAAGCTAATTACCGATCTAATCGTACTGCACAAGAACGTGACGACGGAAATGAACGTGAAAGAATTCGGATATCACAAACGCGTGAAGCGCGAGCGCGACATTCAACTAATAATCGCGCAAGTTTGAATCGAGCTGCTTTCAGTTACGATGTGTCAATTGACTACAGTAACTACCAATGTGTTGTTATTGGTTCTATGAACTTGGTTTGCTCACACTGTAAGGCATTAAAATACAAAAACGAAGCCAATGGATTGTGTTGCGCAAATGGTAAAGTGAAATTGATACCAATGGATCCACCACCAGAACAATTGTACTCATTGGTTTCAGGAATAGGAACAGATTCTATACACTTTTTGACACATATCCAACAATATAACAATTGCTTTCAAATGACTTCATTTGGGGCAACAAATGCAGTTCGGGAAAATTTTATGCCAACTTTCAAGGTATGTATTATAGCAGTTACTCATAATTATTTTAGCGAACAAAATTTTCTGTCACCAAAGTTAAGATGTGTTACTAATCTTCAATTTCTTAATCATTACGAAATATATCACTTAGTCATCATATTATATGGTGATTCAGTTTCAGTGACACTTTTATTATATTTTATATTTGATAGATATTAGTTAAAACTAAATATATACTTTTTAAGATCAAATATTATTTAAGTTTGATCACTGACAATCCATTAATTTATACCACACCATAATATTTTTTTTATTTACAGATACAAGGGCAAATATATCACAGAGCAGGTTCACTGTTACCAGTGTCAGATAGCGACAACAAATTCCTGCAAATTTATTTTATGGGCAATTCACCACAAGAAATTGATCTGCGTTGTGCACATAACAATTTAGTAAAGAGGTCTATTGTAGAACAATTACAAACTTTATTTCATCAACACAATCAATTGATTATATTGTTTAAAACTGCCCTGGATCTGATGCCATCCAATAATCACAAAATTGTAATCAGAGCTGATAAAACACCTGCAGGTCAACATACAAGACGTTTTAATGCACCAACTATTGATGAAGTTGCTATCGTTATAGTTGGAGAAAATTTGGAATCCCATGATATTGTTTTACATCGTCGGAATGATCAATTACAACGTATAAAGGAAACACACCGCTCATATGATGCACTGCAATATCCCATTATATTTTGGCAAGGTGAAGATGGCTACGATTTATCAATAAAAATGATAAATCCCATTACAGTCACTATATTATGTATTTGAATGTTATTAAAACAAAATCTGTTTACAGGTTCTGAAACCAACAAAAAAGTCAGTTCAATGAACTATTATTCATACCGCCTAATGATTCGGGAAAATGAAGATAATCACATATTGAAATGTCGGCGATTATATCACAAATATGTTGTTGACATGTATGTTAAAATTGAAACGGAGAGATTAACATTCATCAGGTTGAATCAAACCAAACTCCGATCTGAAGAGTATATTCACCTTCGAGATGCGATTAATACTGATGGAAATGCACAGAATGTCGGTCGGATGACTATTCTTCCAGCAACATACATCGGAAGCCCTCGGCATATGCACGAATATGCTCAAGATGCCATGTCGTATGTTCGTCATTATGGTACAGCAGATTTGTTCATCACATTTACATGCAATCCGCAATGGATAGAAATTAAGCAGGAGTTATTCCCTGGGCAATCACCCATTGATCGTCATGATATTACAGCCAGAGTCTTTAGACAAAAGTTGAAATCTTTAATGAATTTCATCGTAAAACATAATGTGTTTGGTGAGACACGCTGCTGGATGTATTCTGTGGAGTGGCAGAAACGAGGATTGCCACATGCACACATTTTGATTTGGTTGGTTGAAAAGATAAGGCCAAATGAAGTTGATGCAGTGATATCAGCTGAAATCCCTAATGTACAAGTAGATCCTGGATTGCATGAGGTAGTTATCAAAAACATGATACATGGTCCCTGTGGAACTCTTAATCAAAATTCACCGTGTATGATGGATGGTAAATGTTCAAAACGATATCCACGGACATTAATATCGGAAACAAATACTGCTAATGACGGTTATCCATTGTATCGTCGCAGATCGACAGCAGACAATGGAAAATCAACAATTGTCAAATTAAATCAACAAGATATTGAAATAGATAATCGTTGGATTGTTCCATATTCACCCATTTTATCAAAGACGTTCAAAGCACACATCAACGTTGTATCTTGCCATTCAGTGAAATCGATTAAATACATTTGCAAATATGTAACCAAAGGGAGTGATGTGGCTGTGATTGGAATTGGTGCAGAGAATTCTAATGATGAAGTTACCCAATACCAAATGGGCCGCTATGTCAGTAGTAATGAAGCAGTTTGGCGAATATTTTCTTTTCCTATTCATGAGAGACACCCTTCTGTTGTTCATTTAGCTGTGCATTTAGAAAATGGACAAAGAGTGTATTTTACAGCACAGAACGCAGTACAAAGAGCTGCTCAGCCACCATCTACTACATTAACCAGTTTTTTTGAGACATGCCAAAACGATGATTTCGCACAAACATTGCTATATTCTGAAATGCCAAAATATTATACCTGGAATCAATCCTCAAGGAGATTTATACGACGGAAACAAGGAAAACCAGTTCCAGGATATACAGATGTATATTCCACCGATGCGATTGGCCGGATTTATTCAGTACATCCAAGCAATGATGAATGTTTTTATTTACGACTGCTATTAGTCAATGTACGTGGCCCAACATCATTCCAACAGTTACGAACTGTTGATGGTGAATTGTGTGGATCCTACAGAGAAGCCTGTCAACGTTTGCAATTGCTTGAAAATGACGCTCATTGGGATCAAACTCTCAATGATGCTGTAATATCATCACACGCTCATCAAATACGAACATTTTTTTCTATAATCATATCTACATGCTTCCCATCAAACCCAATTGATTTGTGGATGAAGTACAAAGATTATATGTGTGATGATATTTTGTATCAAATACGGAATAGAATGGGAAATCCAAATATACAAATCAGTGAAGAAATTTACAATGAAGCATTGATTTCAATTGAGGACACGTGCTTGATAATGTCAAACAAACTATTAATTCAATTAGGCCTGACCGCGCCCAATCGTCCAATGCATGACGCTTTTAACCAAGAGTTGCATCGAGAAAGACTGTATGATCTCAACGCCTTGAAAGAATTAATTCAAACAAATCTTCCACTGTTAAATGAACAACAGAAGTATGTATTTGAAACTCTTATGAAAGTAACAAATGATGAAACTGGAGGGATTTACTTCTTAGATGCACCTGGTGGTACAGGAAAAACTTTTTTGATTTCATTAATATTAGCAACAATTCGCTCACAAAATAAAATTGCACTTGCACTCGCTTCGTCGGGAATCGCAGCAACTTTGCTTGAAGGTGGTCGAACAGCCCATTCAGCACTAAAATTGCCATTAAATATGCAAAGCAATGAAACTCCAACCTGCAACGTTTCGAAGAACTCTGCAATGGCAAAGGTTTTGCAGCAATGTAAATTGATTGTTTGGGATGAATGCACGATGGCACATAAAAAATCTTTGGAGGCTTTAGACAGAACCTTAAAGATCTACGTAGCAATAATAACCGATTTGGTGGTGCAATGATTTTATTAGCAGGAGATTTTCGTCAAACATTGCCAGTGATTCCACGATCAACGCCAGCTGATGAACTCAATGCATGTCTAAAGTCCTCCAATTTGTGGAAACATGTCAAAGTACTTCATTTAAGCAAGAATATGCATGTCGAGTTGCAAAATGACCAATCTGGAAACATATTCTCTAAACAACTCATTGACATTGGTAATGGCAAATTTCCTATAGACATGTTGACTGGCTGCATTAACTTTCCTCAAAGTTTTTGTCAGTTAACTCGATCAAAAGATGAACTTATTCAGAAGGTGTTTCCAGATGTTTCTCAAAATTACAGAAACCATGATTGGTTGAGCGAACGAGCTATACTGGCTGCAAAAAACATAGATGTAAATGAATTAAATTTCAAAATTCAAGAACAAATTACAGGCGAATTGAGGATATATAAATCAGTTGATTCGGCTACTAATCAAGATGATGTAGTCAACTATCCACCGGAATTTTTAAACTCGCTGGATTTGCCAGGATTGCCACCTCACAATCTTCAATTAAAGGTTGGATCGGTGGTTATAATGTTGCGAAATATCAACCAACCGCGTCTTTGCAACGGTACACGGTTAGCGATAAAAAAATTACTAAACAATGTGATAGAAGCAACTATACTCAAAGGAAAGTATAAAGGAGAAGATGTTCTCATACCGCGCATCCCAATGATTCCGACTGACGTGCCATTTGAGTTTAAACGACTACAGTTTCCAGTGCGGCTTGCTTTTGCTATGACTATAAACAAGTCCCAGGGGCAATCATTAAGTGTTTGTGGTATTAATCTAGAAAACCCATGTTTCTCACATGGTCAATTGTATGTTGCCTGTTCCCGTGTTGGAAAACCATCAGATTTGTTTATCTATGCGCCAGGTAATCAAACAAAAAACATCGTATACCACAAAGCACTACAATGATAATAATAATAATAATTATGATTCACATGATTAACAATAAAGCGATTACTTACTTTTCAATCCTTATATATGTTTTATTTAATTATTTTTTATTCACAACGCCCTATCACCAGGGTGATGGTTCTGTTCAGGAGAATTTTTTAAAATACGTAGGCACAAAAACTGCCACATTACAAATCTTTTTGACAGGATGAAGTCTGTCGGGTCAGCTAGTATCCAATATAAATTGGTTTTACATTTTGTTTAATAAGCAGAAAACTTCAGTTCGAAAACTCAAATAAAAAGAATTTAATTTTTTTAACAATTTGAAGGTAATTATTTAAAAGAAGTGCGATCTATCTGGCTGTGGCGGCTGTGTTTTTACCTTAATATCTAAGTCTATTGTGGGGCCTATATCAGCCAAAATATGATAAAGAAACGTCTATATTAACATATTTTTACCATCAAAATATCGTAGTATTCACCGAATCTAGCAACATGTGGTTTCAATCTATTCAGGAAACTGTCTGTGTCGAAAAAACGGCATGCTAACGTAATTGATCCCTTTTTCTAATATTTCCACTTCGAGTACTTTGCAATGTGGATGTTTTATACTCGCTAATCTCCATATGCGTACTATTTTCTTTGTGTTTTTTGTAATTTGAGCGAAGAAAATAGTAATTCTTCTTGCCGTCGCATCACTAATGCTCAATATTACATGATATATTTTCAATATATAGGTTTATATGCTTAATATATTGTTGCAGTCGTTTTATAAATGATTGCGCCAACGGAAACCCATTCAAGATCTATGATTAACATTTAACATTAACAATTTATGATTAACATTTACGAATTACATACAGCGTGATGTATATTTAAGTGAGTAAAATGCCCAATTTTGTGCTCATCAAGTGCAATTTTTGTTAAATGTTCCTTTTGGCCTTTAATCACAAAAATAACATGGTGAAATAACCAGATATATGGTAACGAGTATACCAGTGAAATAACGTACCTGAAATGATTGAAATCAGGTGAATTGTGTGTAGAAGACAAAATGTATCTCAGCGCAGTGAAAACTTTGAAGACTTGGAGAAGATGCTAGGCGAAGTTTGTTGCCAAACTCAGCTAGAAATTGCTCACTTACTAGAGGTCAACAAAAATCTATTAGCACAGCATCTGTCGTATTTTCCAAATATTACTTTTTTGACTTATCATATATATCTATTCCGGTCACTAGTAGAAGGTCTGCAAAAGCAGTCAGCAGACATAGCAGCAATTTAACTATATTGAAGTTACCCGAAAGAGGGACCACTGTTGCGGATAGCATTGGGCAATATTTTCTCAGGTAAATGTGCAATAGTTTTTGTGTAATCAGATTTTAAACACAAAGGCAGTTTCCAATTTGCACTTTTAATGTTATTCACTAGATAATGAAGCAGTTAAACTATAATAACACTAGATCTCAGAAAAGAATGACGCAAAATTTCCCCCTCACGCGGTATATTTTCCAAACTTGGCCCTATCTGACTACCGGTTGTCCTTTTTAGTACGACTGTTTAAAACATTAGACGATGTGTGTTTATCGATGGCAAAACGCTCTAAAACATTTCTTTGCTTGACTTCTTGATTCATTTTTATTTTCATAAAATAATGGACAACATTTCTATAATAAAATTCTAGTTTTTATTTAAAACAGATTTGCAGAAAAATATGTTAAAATCATATTATATTATTAATTATTAAGTTATACGCATAACTGTTAATTAAGTTATCGGTATCTGAAGGTAAAGTCATACAGAATTCCTTAATTCTAGTGATATAATGTCCTGAATAGAGTATAATCTCTCCAGTACGTGAACTTCTGATTTACCGCAATTCCACTTAAATAATCTCGTGGCTTCTGTGCAATTGGGCTTTATGAAACGGCAATAAGGACTGAAAAGGTCCTTCATAAGACGGCGTATCCTCAAATTTTAGAAGTAGGGTCTGTAATGATATACGTTTCTGGGATGCTATTTACGTTGACGATTCTAATTTCGTGAAGCCTGGGACTTTTGACATAAATAATTTTATGTTGACGAAGTATTTATTAAAATAGTTAAGGCGCTTTAATGTATATATATATATATATATATATATATATATATATATATATATATATATATATATATATATATATATATATATTGAGGATGTTTGTACGAATATTTTATTGCAGCATATTTAGGGGATAATTCTTTTATATATTTTATATCCGTATGATCTAAAAAAGTTTCATGCGTTCAACATTTATATGTATATTAGGTTTTGAAACAACTATATTTAAGTTTATTTTCATTGGAACGTCGATTAACTAAAAAAAAAGAGATCTTGGTTATCTTCTAACCAATGGAAGCAATATTTTGACTGAAATATTAAGTTTGAGAAAGCTATGAGCACCATGGGTACCGCATTCAACAATGGGATATATTCGGATGTAATTTAAAACTTCAGGTAGTACAACGTTGGGCAAAAGTCCCGATACCATTTTGCCTATAGCTTTGCTCAAAGAAAAGATAAGTAAGTTTGGTTTTCATAAAAAGTTTATTTGATCTTTATATATATTTTTTCATTATGATTGAAAATTTATATCGGCTAAACCGTGACCGCGATTCGCTATGCAACCTTTGGTTCTTTTTAAGGAATTTTTCATGACATCCTGCAACATCTGACATTATATTTCTTCACTTTCGTGACGAATATAGCCTTTAACATGTTGAATAATTTGGTGCTTATTCACATAAACTTTTGATTTTAAACAACCCTATAAGAAAAAATCTGGCGCTGTTAAATCCTGAAATCTGGCTGGCCATGCTAAATCGCCACTTCGAGAAATTAGTCTTTGTGAAAAAACCTCATTCAATAATTGAATTGTTGAACGACCTGTGTGTGCTGTGGCTCCATCTTACTGAAACCTAGTTTCCTGAAACCTCCTCTAGACCGTATTCTTCAATTTCAGGCACAAGAAAATTTCGAATCATGTCTTATATCCCGTTCAGCAATTATGGTAACTGCAACACCTTGGTCATTATTAAAAAAAATAGGGACCAATGATGTTTTCAGCATGAATACATCTAGACTACACCATAGAATAGCTTTTCGTGGATGCAATGATGTTTCATGAATTAATTGGGTATTCTGTGTTCCCCAAAATCGACTGTTCTGATTATTTACGTGGCCACTGAGAAGAAACTGGGCTTCATCGCTCATTATCAATTTAGAGGAAAATCTTCAATTTCACCAGGCAGCCTTAGGATTGTATTACTGTACACAACCCGTTTATCAGTGAAGGTTCTTATCTTTTAGAAAACAGACCAACATAGAGGTATTTTGCAATGCTTGAATGTTTCTTACTTGGAATACTTTGTGGCTAGGGGTGGTTGAGTACCTTTAATCCACCTTTTGTGACCTTACAGTTTCAGTTGTGAAACTTTTGCCCTCCACTTAACTACACTAAGAAACGCTTAGAGTAAATGCAGAACCATTGCAAATCCATTTTTTTTTGTTCTGGTCTAAAAACCAGGCGGTGGAATGCATGACGCATACCTGGTCGCGGAGACTTGCCCTGGAGTGACAAGTTGGACCGGGTTATGTGGGACTGCCTGTGGGCTTACCAATACACTAAACCGAAACCGCCTCACAGTTGACCCCTGTGGATCGCTACTGCTATTGCATTAAATTTGGGGTTATGGCACCCGCTGATCGGGCTGCCATTATTGGGCACAAGGGCCTGGCGATTCTATTGATTCGCGAACCTGAGTTAACACACAACTGGATACTGTTGTGTGGGGGCAAAAGTTATGACTGTAGCGACGGATGAGGTCGTTTCAGCCTGGAAAAGGGGAGAGCTTGGCGGTGACGCGGTGCTAAGCTCCCAGCATGTCGACCAGCTCGCGAACAAGTGCGTTTTCAGAGAAATTGAGCTGAGTTGTTGTTTGTGGAATGATTGAGATATGAAGTGCTTGATTACTGGAGTGTCAGTTTCCCTATGAATTTGATTATTTCTGACAAACCATTAAGAGTTTAATATTCTCCTGAGGAGCTTATTTTGGAAAAGCCGTTTGACCTGGTTGGGTGTAACAAACTTGAAGTAGACATTAGATCCGTAGAGGAGTACGGACCGAATTAACATCTTGTAAAATAAGCCTTTGATGGAGATGGGAAGTTTGCTAGAAGGGCAGATCAGAGAAGATAGCAGGTTTGTTATCCCCGAACCTTTTTGGATTACTTTCTGGATTTGGGAATGCCAACCGAACCGCCGGTCGGAGTGAAGACCTAGGTACGTGACGTATTGCAAATCCAACGTCAACCTGTCTTGAATGACTTTTCTTGATAATTAATATGAATCCGGATAATTGAATGAATTTAAACGAGAACAGCCTTATTATCTCCCCGGAATCCTACATGCTGCGCCAATTATAAAATGGAAAAGGATTTTAAATAAAAAATAAACTAGTATTTTACTTAAAAAAGATTGTTTTATGTTATGGAAAGAAGAGACGACTTATTGAACAGTGAAACAAAGTTACTAAATAGATCAAAACGTACATTCAAGCAGTTATTATATAACATAAATACTACTAATGACTTTACAATTGACCATTAAACTAATATCTTTGACTTTACCCATTTCCCGACTAACGGGTACGGTTTTTTGATTTTGTAATTGACCTTAATTTTGAATAATGCCTCTCATTCTCCAATTATTGATTCAAACGTACCAATTTCAACTTAAAATGATCTCTTATAGTCTAATATTTAGTTCAGTTTGAGAATTCCTTTCGTGTTCTTTTGGCATTTTTGACAATTTATTTAAAAACAGTCAACATATTTTTCTAAAAGCAAGCTAACAAAATTACATTATAAAAAGAAAAATACGCGATACTTATACAAAATTACAAATATTTGAAGGTTTGTTCTTAGCAGATGTTAAATGTGAACGTTAACATTTTATTAGAGACTTTTTACTTGATTTGTTGAATCTATGTCTGGCTCTACTTAGAAAAAAAAAACGAAACCAATGTAAGATTACGAATATTGCATATAACATATTCTACAGCAAAATAAATTCGTACCATGAACTGTAATTGAACTAAAAATAAAAGAAAAGTATCATGAACAACCTGTAATAAATATTAATAATAATTCTTTTGGTAATAAAAAGTTTAATTACCTCCGGTAATATATAACACGTTTTCCGATCTTCAATCAATATCACTCTCTATGGTTAGATTTATGAAAAATTATTCTCCAATGGCAAACTGTGATATATGATCTGACGCGGCAGGATTAAATTTTTTTCTGGTCATTTTAATTAAAGAGCGCCTCCACTGGCATTCCTGTTGTGGTGGAGGGATAATCAATTAGCGAATATTAAGATGAGGCCAGAAAATAACCACGAGAAAAAAACATTAAGGGCCTCGCTGTTTTTTTTAAGTCAAATTGTTTCCTCAGGATAATGGGTTGGATAATTTAGAGATGAAAAAGAATTATAATTACATAGGCTTATCCTAAAAGTTAGTTAAAATGAGAAAGGCATTTTTTGATATTAATATCTTTAGAGGATTTAGGTTTTATACTCTATATAATTAATAATAATTAATCTAAAGTTGAGGAAAAATATTCCATACCATAATTGTTATTACAAAATCTGCAGGACCGAAATTTTTTTCATTTTCCTTTAATATTCTTGCGTTCATTGTGATCACTGTTTCAATTTAAAAATGCTTTTATTGAGAAGAATTGGTAATATATATGGAGATCAAAATATTTTCATTTCTTCAACTTTTTTCCATCGTTCTGGCAACATGGGGATACCGTGTCGAAAGAACGAAGTTGGTTTTTACTGTGTACCATTCAAACCATGCTGCCTCGACTTGAACAAGTTGTAATCAGAAAGCATTATGACCGGTAGGTATCATGAGTGCAGCAGAACTTCCTACTGGAGCTTCAACACATCTGTCCTTCACAACTCTAATGGCTATTAATATTCCGCTTCGGTGTCGATGTGTATGGCGCTCCTGAAATATCTCATAAATTTTGCTCTTGGTATTGTCACACTAGATTCTCCTTTCATCGCCAGTTACAATATGCTACATACTACATACTGTAGTAAGCGATGAAACCGCCACTAATTTCACCCTTTCAATGCAGATTTCTTTGGGATATGACCACAAAATATTGAGAATTTAGAAAGGTATTTTAAATAGGTGCATGGAAAACAATGTTTTAGTTTGTTCATTTACAGCTATGTGGCTCGATGTATAAATTTAGTAGCAAAGTTGAAATTTGACACTTTCTGCTTTCAGAAGGCTGTTCTAGAAAATAAGGCGTAGAGTACCAAATTTGGTCCAAAAATCAAAAAGTTACAGTATATTTTGGAGTTTTGGTAATTATATGTTATACTTCCTATAGAAACAATTCGATTTATATACAGAGAATTTCGGTTTATTTTTTTTCGACAAAGCTTCTGTTGAAAACTGAAAAGCTTCTGTCGAATTGGAGCATTTTTACCATGGCTGAGAAAGCTAACTTATAAACTTACGTGTTAAATATTCTTATTTTGTTAACAGCGTTTTTATGGTTCCTTTTTAGTTAAAGTGATTAATTTAAATCTGAAGAAATTTCAGATGTTGCGTACCAGGATGTAGTACCGTTTCAAATACTCTATGTCAGAAATGGATTTTAGCAATAAATAATGAAAAACTGATGGGAATCTCTTCCGAGGTCTTAAATAAGAGCAAAAATGTTTGTAGTGTACATTTTAAATAGCAGTCTATTCAATATATTATATCAGCAAATGCCTGCATTTTTCAACACGATAAACAATCAATAATTTATTAAACATATTAACAATAATAGTTTATTAAACTTTGTAAATTTAAAAGTATAAGTTTTGTGTTAAATCTTTAATATTAAGTTTTAATGCATTGTTAGTACAATATTTTGTCATTAAACATAGAACATTTTAAGGATTTTTTAAATAATATTTGCAATGTAAATTTTGCATATATTTAAATAAAATGTTAAACTTTTATTATCTTTTTATTTTTCCTATTTTTATTATTGTTATTATCATTAAGAAAATATTGTCAGTCGTGCCCTCTGGTGGCAAATGAACTGGTTCACAGGTAATACATGGGAAATACACTTCTAATTCCTCTGTGTTTGTGGATATGACGGAGAAGTTCGGTCATAATATTTTTTCAAACCAAACAACAAAAGCAATGTTAAAATATTTAACAACTCAATAATACCAAATGAATAACAGTTATTATATAGGGAACTAATATTAAAACCATCGAACAGTTAGGTTCCACTGTCCCTACTGAATGTCATTCAACATTTCTTAAAATTAATAAATGCTTGAATAAATGCCTTCACAATAATACACCATTCGTCCTTTCCATAGTTCGTTCCAGCTGTCAGAGAGCTATCTTTAGGAACACAGTCATAACAAGACTTCACAGTAATATTTTTATCTAATTGAAACATGTGTCCATATTCGGCGGCTTTCTAGTGAATAGAAATATTGAGATACAGTATGTAAGTGTGACATCCAGTAACAATTTTACTTATAATTTAATATCTTCCAGCATTCAATGTATCGAAATTGTTGGCAAATTCTTATAAGTTTAGCTTTTTGCAAATCTACCGGATGGATGGATACCTATAATATTTCCTGAAATCCAAACATTTTGTGCAATATTGATCTGATTTTGCCAATATTTCGTTTGAATGTCATCATCAAAATACAAGACCAAAGACTGTATACTCTATACAACCTAAATGCTATAAGTATATTTATATCACTTTAAGCAATCTAGCTAATAATGCGATAACTATTCGAAAGTTTTTTGATGACATACTTATTTCTCAAATATTGGTACCAACTACTTGTTTTAGGTGGTTAATTAGATTCGAATAATTTATTTTGAATAATTCTACAATGGTTCGCGTATTTTTGATAACATAGAAATATATTAATATTAGGCATTTCCTGCTCTAGCTCTAATCTTACAACCTTTTGGGTATTCCTTGATTTAATTTTTACCGAGTGATTAAAATTAAATTAAATTAGAAATTAGTCCGTTTTATTTGTCGAGGAATATAAAGTTATTCAACGTAACCAAAATCAATGGGCTTAAACCCAACACAATGTGGTCCAGTAAAGCCACCAAATAATTCTGCAATAATATCGTAAATATTAAAATCTATATTCATTCTTGAATTAACCTCAATAAGCATTGTACATTTTCTACTGCAACTTAGAGATACACTGCATTAATTGCGAACTATTCCATAGAACCTTGGCGTCTCTAAGATTTTCAGTAATCGCATCTATAAATTATAATCAAAGCATTAATTTGCTTTATATTCAATATTTTTTAAAGGTATTCATACTTATTCAATTATCGAATTGTTAGTTGCAGTGGCCAGAGTGATGGGAAGGTCATCCTACTGTTGCTAGAGTTGCGAGTTCGATTCGCAGGACATGGTTATAAATGTATGTTTGTGAAGTACGTAGGCGAGAGTGTAAAATCCAATAAAGAAAATATAGCCCAGTCGCGTCAGCAACTAGGCGAGGTAAGATTAGGTATCTATCCAAAGCGTATATATTGAAAAATGGTCTCTAAGTAGGTCACTCACCAATCACCATGTATTGATAAAAAGACCATATCTAAAATATTACACAAAACGTTAACGCCTTTGATAACTTTTTTGCAAAATCATAACCAATTGGCCCAGTTATTCAACATTGATTCAAATAGATTACAAAACAACAACTACTTTATTATCATTAAATTAGGCAAAGTATTATATGTAACGTACTTAGAAGATACAATGTACCAACTATTAATGAAGTTGCAATTGTTATGAATGGCGATCCATTTAAACGTCGAGATATACGTATATAATGCGGAGATAACACTATGCCGATGATACGTTGCTTGGCAAAATCCATTGATACTTTGGAACGGAGAATATTAATATCAGTTAACGCATCTTTTACGAAGTTCTACGATCCATGCCGATCAAGATAATAACATAATGATGCCAGCTATTTCATCAACACATTGTTGATATGTATATGAAAATTGAAAATAAGCTATTACGATACATTAAGTTTAATTAAGGGAAGCTTCGTACTGATGACTATATATATATGAGTAATCTAAAGCTATCATGAATAACGTGATGGAACAACTGATGTCGACAAAAGAGGTACCGCATAAATTATTCAATTATCATATTGTCGTCATGTGTAAGAATATATTCCAGACTAGAATGAAATTATAATTTTGTTGTTGCCAGGTCCAAACACCAATGCATCGTCATGATATCAGAGTATATGTGTTCAAGCAGTAAAAAGTAAATTCATAAATCTATCCGAAAATGAATCGACAATTGCATAACCTCAAGAAATTTGTTCATATTGAATTCAGTATTTAGACAAAATGGCGAAATATTAATTAGCCACTAATTATACTTTTCATAACAGGTAACTCTTCTTAACAAAACATTATTAAGCAGTTTTAACAACGAAAAGTTTTGATATTGAATTAACTATGAATATTTTGATAATATTATTACATGCACTGTAAATAAATGGTGTAAAAAGCCATAACCTACTTATATTAAATACAAAGGCATTGTTCTGTATACAAATTATGAATAAGATAACGGTCTTTGTTTAGCATTTCTGCTTGGAACATTCTAAAGTTAGTTTAGTTATTGTTCTTGACCTGCATTCTTTGTGCTAAACATTTTTTTAAATTTAAATAAAGGATTAAACTTTACATTCTCTGTTTTCAGCTCAACAGGCGTGAAATAAGCAAGGGTCCTTGAATGAAGACTGCGTGCAAAAATAATGAAGAGCTTATTTTATCAAAGAAATTCGCTACATGGAGCGTTTAATAACAACAATAAATTTATATGAGGTGAACAAAATATAATTAAACAACTTATAATTACATCTAAAAGCGTTGCGGTGTCAACCGTAAATTACCGAGACTCTACAGATTGTTAATTAAATTTAACCATGACGTTGTCTGTTCCAGGAACTTGGATTTGTTGATTAGAACAGACAAATTAACCATCAAGAGACAAGTATTTGTATTAAGTAATCTGATTGGTGATTATTTTTCCACAGTATTACAAATTTTATCTCTTTGCATTAGAAGATATATTTATATATTCATTATAAAAATATGTTGATGAAAAATCGATTAAACAATCAGTTTTTCAAAAGAATAATGTAATTTGAGTTTAATAATATACTTTTATTCTCTATATATTATTATATTATATAAACATTATAATAATTACTAGTTTTATAATAAAAAAGCAGCGTAATTTCAACTAATATTTGCAGTCTTGAGCTTTGAGTTTTGAACTAAATCTTATTGATCTATTCAATTAGTTTTTCGAACTTTTTTTAAGCTAGCAAATCTAAGAGAAATTGATTGAAACTATCGGCCATATCTAATGAGACATTGGACAAGTTAACCAAAACTGTAATATTAGGTATTGACAGGTAATCCTCTCAATATATTCATAACGATTCTTAAAATTCGTCACATTAGTAGGCCACCTTTCATAGGTTATGTATCCTGAGCCGACTTTATTATGATTTTAATATCGACGCACAGTAAACTCATTATTGCAATATTATGGGGAGTAGCATGAATCTAGTCGGCATAGTTTATCAGTGATACTAGGCTAAAAGAAACATCAGCTTCCATAAGATGCTTGTAGATTGTATTAAAAAAAGTTTGTTCGTGGATTACCGCGAAATTTGTAAAGGAATAAACTTATTTTATTCAGAATCGCTCAGTCAAAAAAAAAAAAGATTTATCTCCCACTAGCTTCAAAAAAAATATCATTGTAATGTATTTTAAACCATTAAATGGTCTTTTTGTTTTAGAGGCAACATTTATTAAACAAACTATTATATCTTTTTAGCTAATATGTAATAAATAATTTTATTATGATCTATTTTCTATTTATAATATTATCCCACCTAATGATTAAATATTTTATAAATTATTTTGCTTGATACTGTTTAGTATTAATACATATAATATTTATTTTAAGTAAAATTTCATCGTAAAATAAGTTTTTCTCTGAGATGTATATTTTCCGGATTAATTGCCGCAGTATCTAATGCGATAGGGTATCTTACTGCAAAAGTATCAAATGAGCATCATCAGCAAACGTGATCATTGTTATTCCTTCACATATATGTCAGTGATATCCCTATCACTAGTATAGAGCAAATATAATATTGGTCCAAGCCGATTTAGTAACCGCAGTGATTAAGGCAACATGCCGATGCACCTATTGCTTCGATAGTCGTGGGTTCGAATTCTTTGGATGTACTTTATACTTGTGTCTATTTGTAACTGCGATTATCCATAAGTAATACTGTAAAATATAACAAGAAATAAAAATCCCGGTCACTCCATCACTCCAACAATCAGGCCGAGTAAGATCAAATGATTTATGTGATGGTTGTTGACGAAATGATGAAGATAATCATCATGAAAAGTTGATCACTGGACTGTCTATGGGCCTAATGCAAAGGACCGTAGTTCGGAGCCGATCTTAAGCAGTTCATCTTGTTCAGGTTAAAAATTAAAATATAAAAAATTATTCGTTCGACTGAGATACGACAAACAGTATACAGTTTTAAAATAAATCGAGATACCTAAATAACATTTGTTGAATTTTTTTTTATAAAATAAAGATCATTTGGTAAATACATACCAATGTACGTATTCCGTATTCGTCTATCTTGTACAACAGAAGATTGGTAATGAATTTGTTTGTAAAAATGATAATTTATATAAAATAAGCTATTTGTAAAATAGGAGATTGAGAGTGAGAAATTTGGTAAACATTCTCATGCATCAACAGCATCGTATTGGTTAAGTAGATACAAAGAAGAGGTAAAAAGCATACTGTAGTATTTTACAATATTATAGTATTCAGTAAAAATGTGTCATAAAGTAATAAATGTCATAAATACATACTAAATTAGTAAATATTCCAAGAAATACTAGTACATATGCTACAAATACATACATACAACTACTACATTATCATAAACTTATTTATTTGTCAAATTCTAGCTTATTAATTTAAAAAAACTTAAAGATTTCACATACGTGTTAACAAATTGTGTACTCTCAGTTCCGAAAATATAGAATTGTGAACTAACAAAATATTGTTTGTAGGTACTTTTATTATTTTATATATTTAATTTATATCCATTTAATCCAAAGAAAATATTACTGAAATGCATCATTGGATAAATCATAGTCAATATTCAAATCATATATTTCATATTGTTATTATTTTCTATTACTAATATTTAAATATTATCAGTTGTTAAATTCAAAGTTCAGCCTACAGACCATTATGTGCTTACCACTCTATTGGCCGATCTTCATCTTTTTATAGAAAATATGTTTTAGAAAATACTCAATATTTTTGTTAATGTGTTAATTGTTTCCTTTCCTAGTTAGTATTATTGCATCAAATGTAGCTTTAACAGAACTTTAAGCTCGAACAAATACAGAAAATACTTGCGTGTTTTATATCAGAACGGCGAATCCATTAATACTGAATGTTCTAGTATATATTTGACATTTTATGTATCCTCCACTAGAGAACAATTTGCCAAACTGGAGTAGAAAATCTTTCAAATCCATTCAGCAGAAAATCCAATTAGTAGAAACTATTTCTTCTAAATTATTTTTGATATTTGAAACTACCTACAACCCAATTTCCATTTTACCTATTTAATTTTTTCATTTCGTGAATACGGATATTATACTCAATATTTGATTCATGTATATTTACATATCGTTCCTTATTATTGATTTTGATATATGCAGAACTCATATTAATTATACGAATTATACGTAAATAAATCTAGAAATTATATCAGTTGTCGATCTCATTGATCATCTTATGTTAAAAACATATGAAAATAATGTTTGGCCTTTTATATTTTTTAATACCTCTACCCATTTTTCCCTAACCGAATTTTTGTATAGTATATTTAGATGAATTCATAGCCTATTATTTTTATCTACTTGTTGCTTTTTAAAACAAGGTGTAACCTTGAGTACTTATTGTTTGGTATTGTGATTTGTTTCTTCGTGGAATACATTTCAATCAGTTATCAGGATTACGTAATATAGATCACATATAAGCTAACTGGATAGAGATATAGAGATATTTCCCATCAACCTCAAAAACTTTTTAATGTAAAAACAAATAAACTAAAATAAAACAGTTGCCACCTTTTTCAATACTCCTTTTCTCATCTATTTGTATTTCTTGTCTAATAATTAAAAATGCTACGCGTTTTTTTACGATTCCTTGTACCAATCAATATGACATGTTTAAGTATTTGTCAGATTATGCGGTATCCTACCAATTTAAATGTTTTTTACATCATGAAATATTTTCTAGGATACCTCAGTCTCACATGAAGATCATATGAAGATCTTCTTTTATAAGATTACGATGTTTTCCAGTATAACAACCGATATTGGACGACCTTCATAGAATATATCCTGTAGTTAACGCTGACCAAGTTTGATTCCATTATACCAGTTTTTTATAACGCTATAGAATGATGCCTTATCAACATATGTCTAATTAAAGTAGAGTAACCAAGTATATAGATTACATGTAATAATTATAAACTAAATATTTGCTTTGATTAGTAAATAAAATATTATGCAAACACTGGAGGCAAAACTCACAAAGAAAAATATGCAAAATAACTATACAACAAAGCAATAGGGCTCACAAAAATATAAGTAGATAGAATACTTCATAGTTTAATAGCCTTTGATCAACTATATTCTTGTATAAAAGTTAAAAGAATAGATAGAAGAAAGAATAGTTCAAGAATACTGTAAGTTACTCAATATTTTTATTATCTTTTTTCATATTTTAGTTATCCAAATGTTCGTTGATATTCAGCTGGTACCTAATTTGACTTTTGAAGGCCTCTTCCGAGTTAGCTTCCGAAATAAACTGGAGATATAGGCGTTAAACTGGACCAAATTCTGAAGTCTCTAAAATTGAATTACTAAAATTAGTATTTTTAAATTTATTTGAAGGTTAAACCTTGCCGCCTTAATATTCACATTGATTCTACAATTCTTCATTTCATTTTATTTAATTCCGTTTCCTGTCTTAAACTTTTTTTCTTTAGTTTTCATCTCCCAGATCCTTGATTTTGATCTTTAACTTCATTTCTCTAAGATTTTGGATTTCCAAATTATAAACATTTTCATAGATATAACAGTTCAATTGAAAAGTCCCCGGCCTACCATTTTTTTTATAACATCTTTATTAGATACGCTTAGTACAATCTTAATTTACAATTAATTTATTACTACTTTTTGTATGTACTTGGATTAATTAACAAGCAAGACGAGTGCGAGGAAATACATCAGTATGTATTCCGCAATTATAAAATTTTAATTATTTATTAATTATTAATTTATAGCTATAGTTTACACTAGTATACACTTTTTATAAGTTCGTATGGTTTTGTTCACTTCAATCTCCTGACACCCTGCGCGCTGTCCAGCAGTTGTATTGCTTCCACGTTAGTATGATTTAGTAATCTTCTTTCGTGTTTCAAGCCGAAATCTTGGATAACTTCGCAAATCCATTTGATTTCCAAGTCATCGTACAGTTCTTCATTAGTTACATAGCGATAGTCAATGGTAATCAATCGTAGAACCTTGTTTTGACAGCGTTGTATGACTAGTTGATTTGAATTTTTAGTGCAACCCCATATTTGCACCCCATAGGTCCAAAACTGGTCTTTATTTGTATTATAGATCAACCTCTTTGATATTAGATCAAGTTGAGAGTAACTCACTCTTCCGACTAACCAGTATAGTTGTTTTATTTTGGTTCTAATGTGTTTTGCTTTTTGTCTAACGTGATGCTTCCAATCCCGGCTTACCATAGTAAAACACATATTCTTGTCAAAATTAGTTTTTTTTAATCAAAATAATTCCTTTCAAAGGTGATACAATGATTATAGCGACTCTCCAACTTTTCGATACCATTATTGTAGAACGAGTTGTCATTTGCTTCGGAATAGGCCTATCAGTTTCATCGATCACCTCTTCATTCGACGAAAATTTCTTCCCAGCGAGCATTATTTTGAGATCTGAGAACAGAAGATAATCACTGGGGGCCAGATCCGTAGAATACAGTGTATGAGGAAGCAATTCGAAGCCCAGTTCATGGATTTTTGACACGGTGCATTATCTTTGTGAAGTAGCACTTTCCTTTTCTTAAAATGCGGCCGTTTTTCAGCGATTTCGTCCTTCAAACGGTCAAATAACGCTATATAATAGTCGCTGTTGATAGTCCTTCTTTCTTCAAGGTAGTCAATGAAAATAATTCCATGCGCATCCCAAAATACAGACGCCATAACCTTGCCAGACGAGTGCTACGTTTTCCCGCGCTTTGGAGCGGGTTCATCGTGTGTAGTCTACTCGGATGACTGCCGATTGGACTTCGGAGTAAAATGATGGAGCAATGTTTCATCCGTTGTCACATATCGACGCAAAAACTCGGGTTTATTACACTTGATCATCTTCAAACACTGCTCCGAATCATCAACTCGTCGTTGTTTTTGGTCAAAAGTGAGCTCGCGCGGCATCCACTTTGCACAGAGCTTTCTCATATTCAAATATTCGTGAATAATATAATGTACACGTTCAGTTGATATCTCTAGAGTGTCTGGTATTTCATTCAGTTTAAATTTACGGTTGCACATTAACAAAAAATTGCTTCAATCAAAATGCTATAATTCACAAACTCATGACCCGACTGAGCTGTCAAATTTATACACGCATCTTTTGAGGGTTAGGGATAACTAAAAAATATATTGATTTAATTTTAGTAGCGCCATCTACGTGTCAGGTCGGGGACCTTTTAGGTCTGCGCCAGACCCTAAATTTCCTAAATTTAATAAGGCTTCTATGGCATGGTTTATCTTGAAGAATAAGCAATGAATTAACTGGACTCTATAGGAGATTATTATGAAAAAAAAAACAAGCAGAAATCACATTTGAAATAGTCAATGTATGTATTTTATATCAAAATACATATATCATAGCATTAAACTTCGCATATTACATTCCTCAGAAACTAACATCAAAAACAAAAGAATTATACTGTGTATGAAAGATGTGATTCCTTATATCCTCCTCAAGCTTGGCATCAATAAAAATTACGTGGAGTAGTTGAGCAATAGTCATAAAAATTCTAACGCGCTAATAAAATTTCCGGCGAACATTTCACCAAATAATAAACGCGCACCATCTAATCTAAATAAATTTATCTTAATGTTACACAGATTTATTCCCCGATAAGATGCTTTTAAATCCTTATGAGCTTTCATGATATATACTAAACCGTGGGTATATCTCAGTGATTAAAAGGCCTCCATATATATAGTTTTATTACAAAACTGGATAAAAGTTTAAAATATCATAATCAACATATATGAAAAAAGCGTCCATCGGGCTATATCGATAATTTTTAAAATGTCCATATATCTATTTTGGTATATTAAAAAAAATTATTAATTTTTTGGCAACATTTAGGAAAAATATCTATATTTTACAAATAATATATCTATATTTGTAAGAAAAAATAAAAATATTAATATATCGACCCTAAAAAAATATCGAAATTTTCTAAACATTTTAAAAGGTAGCTATATTTTTAATAAAACTTTAAAATTATGTTTTTAAAATGTCTAGGAAATATCTTTAATTGTTTTTGGCCCCCACAGGACTAGTATGGCCGGTGAATGATACGGTGAGTGACTGCATCGGGGTCCGAGTTCCTTTTTCTTGCTGTAGTACCGTGGCTTGGGGATTGTACAAAGAGTTAACTACACTTAAGGTTCATCCTCTGACCCATAGTCATACAATACAATTGTCATCTGTGGTCATGTCTCCCGGAGATTACCTCAATAAAAACCTAAGTCCTAAGGTTGGGTTGAGACGAAAGGATGCCTGGCTGAATAGATGATCAGTCTCTATTAACCCAACTACAAAGTATTTTCCAGCTTCCTAATCATCATCATTAATGTTCATCGCCCACTTTGGGGCTGTACTCTTTCAAATAAGAACCTCTAAAGTCCTAAAATATATAGGTACATATGGCTTATACTAGACAATCATATAATACGGTATCACCAAAGCCGATTGGCTCTTACACCAATCTTCGTTCACTCAATCTATTCCATAATACCTGAGACCATTCCGATGATCCTTCCTTAAACCTAATCAGATTCTAGCTGCAATAAAATAAGCAGCTTCCCTCTCAATTCCACTACATCGGTCTCATCCTTCACGTCCTCCCAAATAATCATAGAGAGGGAACGAGGGCTATCACGATTTAGGTCCTCTTCATCATTAGAAAATATCATTACTTTCAAGCATATACGTGCCTTAGCTAGAGAAAATAGTGCCAACGCCAAATCATCGTCCTGATCAACCTTCGCCAAAATCCTCAGCTATCGTTCCTCTTCATTATCTTGGAGTCATCTTATCTATAACTATTCCACCTCTCATATAATTGCTGATCTTCCTTCCAGGACTGAATTTGGCAACTATCCACTACCTCAATTTTCCCCCTTAAACCTTCACTACTCCCTTTATAATTAATATAATCATATAATCCTATTCGGTCCAAATTTTGGAAACATATCTGCTCTTACCCTGGACGCAAGCACATATATACTAATGATTGGCAGTGCATTTATGGTGGACAACAAGGCAATTCGCTCAAGCTCCCTGATTATATTTATATTTCTATATCAACTGCCGAACTCTTTGCGATACTCAAAACGTTAAGCCAAATTTCAATAAAATCAAAAATTCAAGATTGCAAGAATGGCTCATCCTTACCAATTTCCGAAATTCCCTCGAATGTTGGAACAGATATGCAATCATCCCCTGGTCACCAACTCACTGTCAATTATCCGAAACCTCTATCAGAATAGCTACAAGATAACTTTAATGTTTAGTATAAGTAATAATATATATGTATAATAATAATATATATACGTTCCTTCCCTTCCTCGCCGTCCCGTAGCTCTGAATCGATTGAGATTGGATCACTTGATGACTTCGAGCCCGCCTGGTTACTCTGAGTTTTGTCATCTTGCCTTTAGCTCAGTCTACCACACTAGGTGAAATAGATTATCTTCAGAGAGATGAATAGAGAATAGAGCCTATGCTGAGATAAATGTCGCTGGCCAAATTACCATTACAACTTCTATGTGGATGCAAGTGTGTGCGGTCTAGACAAAGTCTCTGCTTTGTCATGGTTGTGTTTGTTGACTTAAATTTGTATTCATTTTTAAATTCTATATACATTATTTATACTTGTATTTTATATCTACACTTTATATCTGCCCCGTATTTATATTAACAAACTACTGTTTTATAGTCGTAAAATGACGACATTCATCAAAGAGACAATTTTTTGTTATATTATCGAAATATATCGTCTAACGAAATTATCGATATATCGGCTAAAAATGCCGATATTTTTTTGCGTCTTGATCGTCAATTTAATGAAGAACCAATAAATGATAAGAAATTCTGACAGCAAAAGGTCAATTAAAAGGCGTGGTATAAAAGAAGAACCACAAAAGCAAAGCAATTACTAATTAAACTGAACAAGCTATAACCCAAACAGTATTAACTTAAAACTATTGACAATGAACAATAAATATGGGAGTGTAAAAGAGGAAGGATTAATGTATTATATTAATAATATACTTTCGATATATATAATAATTTACTATAATAAAATATCTCAAAAAATAAAAAACAATATACCTTAAATTAACTTTTTTTGGATTTTTCAGAATGGTACATTCGATCACTTATGGCAAGGTGATACAATAGTGTAAAGACAACAAAAGTTGATGGAAAAAGGTAAACATTGGAATAACTATCGATTAGATTTTGTTTACATAAACATACAAGTACATAAAATACATTTTAAAGAAACTATATTCAAGAATGACGTATTTCAAATTGTTACTCGGTAAATATAAATTAAATATTTAATTACATTTTATGTAATTCACTTTTTTTTAAATTAGCCTGAGAAAAGACAAATGGTAGATTGCTGAATGTTATGGACACAAAGTCTCACGTCTCAGTCTCTCTCTCTCTCTCACAAACACACACGCCCTCCTCCCTATCACTACATATTTAATCCAATTGAGTTGATATGGGATATAGCAAAGAATTATTATAATAGACATTCAGGACGAGAAGGATATTCAAACCAGAACTGCCTGGATTTATAGAAAAAAGCATTATCCACAATAAGGAGAAATTGACAAATGGTTGAACCGTGAGGGAGCAATTGTTTGATAGATTGGAAATAAACCGCTGAGTAGTGATTGTGAAAGTGACAGTTATTGAATAAAACTTTATAAATGTTGGTTTATAATTCAATGTTGACAATTACCAAGACAGGGTAATGAAAGAGGAAACAACTAAAGGTCAGTTTCAGTTTCTTCAAAATTAATATACTTTAACTGTAGGATATTGTATTGTAGAATGTGAGAGCTTTTGTACATATGTGTTATTGTTCAGACAATGCATGAACGCTTAAAATGAGGAATGTATACAATGAAGATATATGTATACAGGTAGTAACACAGCAAACTAAGGAGGAACTCAGTAAAATCAAAATGACTTTACGAGGAAATAGCATCGAAGGAAAAAAGGACTAAGCGCAAAAGATATATATGCTCTCTAGTGAAAGTAAAATACATTACTTAGATATACAATTGTTAATTAGGTGGGTTAGGCCTTGGGGGGATACCACTACATAAAAGAACGCGCCCAGAACTCAGCTATACTAGTGTAGAAAAAAAATCAAAGCAAATATAATAAAACAACTCTAACCTATAAATTATTGTGGCTGTAATTGTAGTTTTAAGTTCTTTGGTAATATGTGCATTAGATGTACTATAATGTTAAAATAAATTATATTAGATAACATTTTTGTTTCATAATTTTATTTAGAATGTTGTTATATGTCCAAGTCAAAATGTACTAAAATTCGGAATTGATGAGGCAACATTACGACGTTTTAACATCATTAATTCTGATCATGTGGGTTCGCTACAGTTTTGAATAGACTTATATCTCATTATTTATCCATTTTTATATGCATTAAATATTCATTGTTTGATTTCACATATAAATTTACATATATTCTCTCACTATTGATTTAATATCTGTAGAGCTCATGTTGACTACTAATATAATAGGTAATGCATAGTTATATCGGAATTATCCGCAATTAAATCCGGGAAATCCATATATTAGTTCAAAGGTTTTTTTTGTTTTGCCGATTTAGATATTACATTTACAATTCAAAAGTAGATTTTTCTTTAATTATTTAATTAATACATTGTTACTAGTCGTTTCCGTCTAACCAACAATTTGTCTTTATGATAACTTAAAACTAGGTATATAACTAGGAGGACCCATCGGCCCTATCTCAGTCTCTGGTGAAATAATGTTTATACATGTCACTGCTGTATATTTTTAATATATGCACCTCACTACACAACACAAGATCAGATAGATTGATTCTTTTGAGTCTGTGTCCTGTTCTGGTGGTATCCAAAAGCTGCAATATTTCAATATTCTCATGAGAATGGAGTCTTTTCATGCCCCCTTGCAATTCTCTTGATTTGTTGACTGACTGTGGGTATCTGAAAGTCTCGATGTAGGTAATCAGTCCTATAGAATTTAGGTGCTCACAATACCTCTCAGGACTTTGTTCTGAAAAATTGGTATTTTATTTATGTTACTCTTTGCAGAACATCCCCATAATTGAACTCCGTATGTCCATATAGGTTTCAGTATTTGCTTATATAATAGCAATTTATTATATACTGACAATAGTGATATTCTTCCAATTAGCCAGTACATTTTCCTATATCTCAATTGGAGTTCCTTTTCTTTTCTTCTTTATATGTTCCTTCCAGCGAAATTTTGAATCGAGATTCATTCCGATATTTAGCGTTGTTGCTATATGGAATGATAGTATTATTTAATATTATTGGTACTTATACATTCTGTTTATAGGTGAGTTGCAGATGTACACATTTACTTTCATTAATTTTTATTTTCCAAGCTTGTGTCTAATTATTTATATTGTCACTTGCCTGTAATTGTTGTAATTTTCGTGATATTTTCCATTTGTGGTATATCACAAGTGTAAATAAAGTAGATAAAGCATTGGTCTCAGTACACTTTCTTGTGGTACACCTGCTTTAGCTTCTTTTATTATAGAGTAAGCTTCTTCTTGTTTGACCCTCAACATTCTGATTGTAATGTATGAATTTAATAGTTCGGTGTGTTGTTTTGATAGCATTTTTTGTAATTTATGAACAAGGCCTTCATGCCAAACCTTATCTAAAGCTTGTGCTACATCTAAGATGTAGCTGAGCATACTTTTTTACATTTGTAGCCTTTTTTAATAACATCTGTTATTCTGTTAACCTGGTCAATTGTTGAGTGCTTGTTAATAAACCCAAACTGGTATGTTGGTATTAAGTTTTTTCTCTCTAGGTTTTATTATTCTCAACAGGAGTTTTTCAAAAACATTAGATATTACTGGCAGCAGTGATATAGGTCTATAGGCTTTTATTTCGTTCGGTAACCCAGATTTTGAGATTTTGATTATAATTTCCGCCATCTTCCAAATGTCTGGGAGATGTTTTAATCTAAATGCTGTATTGATTAGCATTATGTAACATTATGTCTTTTGCCAACTGAATATTCAATGGTGATTCATTAAAACAATAAAATATATCCATTTAAGTTGAATATAATCAAAAAACAATCAAATTATCTCCCAATCTCAATAATATCCTACCGGATTGATTGTTGTCAGTGGAAAATGAAATCTTCACCGAATTCAAAGCCGAATCACTATCTTCACAGTATCAAATAAGTAATCTCGTATCAATCTCGGGATTATAGATTTAAAAACTCGTCGATTTGTGGATAAAATTGAGAGTGGACAAAAAATAGATAGAATGGCGAATTACCAAATACTTTCCAAGCTCACCCTGCTAACGGATGTGTTATTTTGCCTTATGCAAATGGAAACGACGATATTCTAAGCCAATAAATCTAGAATTTTCAACAAAATCAAACAAAAATGAAATATCGAGAAAACACTCCAGGGTGTGATTTAATAAGTGGCAAACTACTAACAGTTGCCAAGAAGGAGTATAAGAAAGCTTGTACACCTAGTTAAAGCTACACCGCGATTAGAATATATGTCTACACAGTGGCATATTGCATATTTAGTTATGATCGTTAAACAGGGTAAATCGCCCAATGATAAAACACCATTTACCAGCGTCATAAAACATCACACATCACTGTTACAAATCATATCCAAATTGTTCAGGAAAAACAGGTCATCCCGGATCATCAATTTAGAATTAGAAATAAACATTCCAAAATCGATCAAATACATTGTATTACAGATGAAATTGAGAAAACTTTTCAAAAAAAATATTTAGATATATTTGTAGACGTGGCCCAAATGTTTCATAAAGTATGACACAGTAGACTTGATGCTTTTAATACTACATCTTCCAAATATTACAAATATAAACAAAAACAATATTTTTGTCATTGTAAAATTGTAATAATTGTCGATAGTAAAAAATATCACATCAAACACAAAATATCGATGCTTTTAATTCAGATATCTATTTTGAATTTAAACTTCGCAATAATGGCCTACCAAATAATGTTACAACCATAAAATATCCTGTTATAATAGACGAAAATTGCGGCACTATAATAGATAAGTTAAACAAATATATGACCCTTGTTACGTTTCTCAGTAACTGGTATCAAAAACAAAGAAATTTTTGCTGAGTATGAGTCCTTTATATTCTCTTCATTCTTAGTATCAATAAAAATATGTCTTATAGCCGTAACAATGGGTATGCACCAATAAATTTTCACCAAATGCCTTTCAAAATAATAAAACCGCACCATCTAATCTAAATATTTTCATCCTAAAGTTACACAGATTTATTCACATGATAAGATGCTTATGACAGTATATATTTAAATGATGAATATATTTAAATAAATCTTACTACCAAAAAACTTTATATATAGGTACAAATAATATTTTTGTCAGTTCTAATATCCACAAACGACTAAAAGTTTAGATTGATTTGAAAAAACTTCGGAATACTCAGTTATTTTACGTTATAGCTTTAGAGAAATGACAAGATAATATGGTAACCTTGATAACCTTGTAGTTATAAGGTTTTTTTTTCATTTTGTCCGTTATGTTATGTTTAAATCCTTCTTGATATTTAAACCATATGTTGCGCCGTAACAATATTTTAGTTATATTTGGTCTGAAAAAGTCTATTTCAGACAATATTTAAAACGATTAATTGGTGTGAAACTTATATGGGATTAGATGATACGCATGAAAACAGAAAATAACATACGGAATTTGGCTTTTTTTAAGTATATACGTATATAAGAAGCGACAGCAGAAGGACATTGATGTGCGTGCGGATTGGACAGAACTCATGAGCATTTACTCTAAAATAGCTTGGCATATGTCCCAGCTACTCGTAATTTACGAGAGTTGTGGTTATGAAGTCATTTTTAAGTTAATTTTATGTTTACAAGTTTGTTGGTAATAGAATTATTTTTTAATAGAAACAATTAGCAACAGATAGTACGAAAATAACTGTATAAGGTATTAGTAATATGTTAAGATTAGTTAAATTATGCTACAAGGCAAATTACAGTTATATGAACCAGACAACAAATTCACTTATGTTCATGGCATGTTATAAAGAATATTAAAAGCAAAAGGAAAATAAAAAATCTGGAACTTATAGCGCAAATGAAAGAAATAAGAAAAATTATTAATGAAATAGACGAAATCAAATGTATGGAGCTCGTGGATGTGAACATTACAAAAAAAATTAGTAAAGTAAAGTTTTTAAATTATTTGTATGTGTGTATTACTTTTGGATGTATTACTTATGAAATGAGGACAGAATAAAAATGTAGACCCATTGCTTCTGAAAAAACGCTGGAATCGGCACAAATATGGCAATGAATTCCTTGGACAGTCTCGTAGAAACAAATATCCTAAAGAGGAATGCTAGGGTAACAGTTGGAAAACTATTAGATTATCATTAGATGATTTAATTGATTTAAAAGTATAGAAAAGGGTTTTTGTGTAGCTCCCAACACAATTCATTAATAGGTGATCCCAATAAACTATAGCTAACCCGGATAACCAAAATATTATTACCTTTTTGCTATACCTCTTGAAGAGCCGGAGGGAGGTTACGAATATAAAAAAAAAACAAAAATTATAGATAGCCTATAACGGATGCAAATGAGGATATATTGAATATAGAATTGGTCAAAAAGTCATAGTCAAAAAATATTAAAACGTATAGCTCGGTTTAATATTTTTACTTGGTTTATCTTTCAGCTAACAACAGTTTTATAAAAATATTTAATTATGCTTATGAAGATGCGATAAAATTCACAAATGCATTTGCTTACAGTCATAGACGGTAGAATAATGAAGTTATAGTATTGTTTGTTTCTGTTAAAATTAGAGGTCTTGGACCGCTATGTGACATTACCTGAAAAATAATTTACATTTACATATCAAAGCTTAAAATCGCGGTATGCCTAATAGATGGAACAATCGACTATAAAATTCAGAACAGTCGGTAATAAAAGTTACTATACACTATTACAGCTGATGTAAAAAATCACGAAAGAAACTATATTAAAGTAAACAGTTCATCGATTTTAATTATTCTCTAACCGCAAATATAATTAATTAAAATTAATAACTGACATGAGATATATAAACAATTAATGAATTTATTACCAAGACTATTAATTAGTTTAGAGCACATAGTAAATGTATACGCTGAAATGTGTCTAAAAATCACTTTTATAACATTATGGTATATTGTTTAAATTTGTAAAGATTTTTTCATGATTATTAAATGAAATTAATTCAACAACAATTAATTACAAGCATAATAACAATATTTGTATTTGAATAAATGTACTGAGGCATAATATTTTTATTAGATAAAAGAATTTTTTTGGAATTTGGAACACAATGAAAGAGTAAGTTATTAAATTTTCAAAACTTTGTTCAAAGACTTATTATTCTGGTATAATAAATGATTTCGGCATCCTTATAATAATATTAAATACATCCTCTATTTTCCACATATTACACTTGAACAAATTTAATATTGTTTAAACATTAGGTATTAAACCTTTTTGGCCACAGTTTTTGTTCCTGTTTTGTTTATTTTACAGATAACAACATAATATAAGAAGTTATCCGAAAATATATGCTGAACATAGTCTTTTTGCAATACATATTAGATATATAATACGTTACGTTACGTACGTACGTACGTTGTCTTGATGAATTTTAACATTTAGTTTATATATTTTTGCATAATACAATGAAAAATATCTTTAAGGTATTTGAAATATTTTTTTAATGTTTGGATCAGCAATATTTATAATTGAAAATTCGAAGTATTAATGTAAACAACTGTCAAAAACCTAACCTAACTATTATATCAGTTAATTTTGACATGTTTCTACATAAAATAATAAATTTCTATTTAGCATTATTAAGTTATTCAGATTAAAATGCTAAAGATGTTAATCACGAAACCATCAAAATTGCATTTTCGATATTCATTACTTTTGTTATTTGATTTGAAGCTGCTGTCGAAGCCTATCAAATACTTTTAGAAACTTATGGTGATGCTGCTCCATTATATCCCATGTGTCGGTATTGATGCAACATGCTTAACTGGCATGTAGTTTCGCAAAGCTAAAAACTGATTGGACTACTGGCTGGCCATCATCGTCCTTTCGAAACGATATCACCATGTTGCCAGAAAGATGGTAAAAGATAGTAGACAATGATGGAAAATATTCTGACATATATATATATATATATATATATATATATATATATATATATATATATTGCAATTTTTCTTAATAGGTGTATTTTCAAAGTGAAGAAATGTGAAAGTGAAAAAGAATGATTTAAATGAATTGAATGAATGAATGAAATTTTAACCGCCTAAGAATATGGACAAGAAAAATGGGCCTTAGATAAACCAAATAATCAGGTCTTTTGCTGTAGTTTCTAGACTAGTAGACAGTAGCTCACCTTAAGTAATAGGTCCGGTCCAGAAAATGCCTAGTCGCTAAAAGGGAAACTAAAATAAAGTTACTTTTAAACTACTAGTTAAATATACAAAGATGTCACAAAAATAATTTTATATTACTTAAAGGAGTAATACCCTTGAAATATAAATTGTATTATTCTAGATGAGGAAATTGAAAGGCCGTTGTTTTTATAAATAAAATTGGCAATGTCAAGGTTTTTATTTTGTTATTTAAATCAACATGTAGTGTCATAAAGTAGCATAGTAGCTATAACTACAGTTTGTATTCAATGAACGCAACAGCGATCTTCTGTGACTAATTACTTCGGTTTGAATTCCAAGCCTTCATACGCTATTGTCTCTCTACGTTCTTTTATTCAATTTACAGTTCTTAACCTTTTAAAACCACCAGCCTGGTTACTTAACATAAGTTAGATTTTACGTTATTGGTTATGCGTAATCACATACATATAGTATGTGATCTGTCATCATTCGAAGTGTAACTAAGAGAACCGTTTTGAGAGCATGTGAACGATATGTGCATATATACTGAGTTTGAAATATTTGTGAAATACGATAATACTCATGTACGTACAGACGAACTTCAGATGACCTTCATTCAGTATGATAGATATACGCGATGTGCAAAATGAAAAATAAAGATTATTTTTTCATGATTGTCCATGTCTAAATAAACTTATTGATAGCAATTGGCATTTAAAAAATTACTACTCTGCACATATTTAGATTTAATATTTTTGCTAAATTATTATCGTTTTTATATTTTGAAAAATACAGTCTATTTTTTAAACGCTTGATCTATTTTCAGGCATTTATTGAAGTAAAGTTGCTCCAATATATTTTGATCAAAATGTATTCCAGCAGGTGGAATAACTTTTCCATAACTTTCCATCTTTCTGGTAACATGGCGACACCATGTCGAAAAAATGAAGTTGGTGTGGTATTCATCATCTCTCCATTCTCGAACTTCTTCCACTTTTCGAAACCATGTGCTAACCAAATCATAGTGCATTGCTCTAAACAAGGGGTAATAATCTGGTGAATACGCCGATTGCAGTCTGATGTCTGATGATGGTTTCCCGTTCAAGCAACAGTGTATCTTTTGCAACAAGAATGTGACATTATGCCTGTTATTTGTTATTGCTGGTCTTTTTACAACAATATGTTGTACAATTTATTCAAACCACATCGTTAGATAATTGCAATAACAGTTTTAATCGATATTAGCAACTCGTAATACACCATTCCTTGCCGATTTCTTGTTTGCTCCTTTAATATGAACTTTTTTGGTCTTCCCCAACTTCCTAGGCATTTACATCAAAATCACGATCTTCGTCGTAACTAAAACCGACAATTAGAATATCACGTAACAGCATCACCATAAATCTCTAAATGTGGTAGTGGTTTTGGTGAGCTTCGGTAGCAGATTTCTTCAAACAACGAAGTAATTAATCTCGAAAATGCAATCTTGAGAATAATGACGAACAATTCAATCATACTTTATATACAAATATACATTTATATACAAATTTTGAAACCATCACACTGAATAGTTAAGGTTAGGTTATATAAGAGTTGTTTACATTGGTACTTCGAATTTCCATTAAAAGATATCGCTGATTAAGATACATAGATGCACCCAATAGTTCTCTGAGTTTTGAGTGTGTTTTTATAATAACATATATGAAAATAAAAACTTGATACAAGTTTTTGCCGGCTTTGTTGGTGCAGTGGTAAAGTGGTTCTGCTGTGTCGATAGTCGCGGGTTCGAACTTTGCAGGAGGCATGGTCGGAAATATATGTTTATGATTATTTAACATTTTGTGATTGTCCTTAGCCAAGAGTGCAAAATCCGATAAGGAAGATGATCCCAGTCACGCTAGTAACCAAGCTGGGTAGGACTGGCTGTCTTCCGGATGACCTCCAACTAGGTCATTCGCCATTCGGTAGGCTTATTATCGAGGGCCGTGGTTCGGAATACCACCGTATCTCCAGCGCAGGCAAATCCTAGTTAGTGAAAAGGAGATTCGAAAATATAACAAAAAAAGTTGGACAAATTTAAAACAAAAATTTAAAAAATTTGATTACATTTGTCCAACAGCGAACTAGCCTATTTAATAATATTTTATTAAACAAAATTTTTAAAATATTACACCTTTAATAACAAAATTATGATGAATTAGTACAAAATCAATTCGTAACAAGAATCAATTTCACTTAGCCTCAAGCTATCAAACTCAGGGCTATCAATTTTATTATTTTATACGAACACTTCCGCGACAGGCCACAATAAACTACAAACCGCTCGTAACAGATGGAAGAATTTTCTTATCCCGAATGGAGAGAAAAAAGGAACGGTCATTATTTTTCCGGTAAAGTTCTCAATATCGCGGTTCTTGCTCTGGCTTTTAAATAAACCGAGTTTCCTCGCCACGTTTATGGAAATTTAGCGCTCAGAATGTTCCTAATTCACTCCTACCGTTCGGGACGCTATCGAAACCCTTTGGTAGACAAAACATTTATTTTGGGGGTTAGATGTCGATAATTAAATCGGTTCGGCAAAGGAAATTGCACAAAATTGTGCAAATTCACTGGCTTTATCAGAACGAGGGCGGATATATTAATCGTTTCGCAGTTTTGATTAATATGTAATTCGAGTTTAAACATTGTAGATTTAAGCAGTGTTTTATTCAACAAATGAATTCAAAATTAATATCTGGCCGTGGCTTATGACTGCCATTAATTAAAATTTATTTACTTTTTATCGAGTTTAAATTAACGTTTTGATGATACATATTAATAAAACAATTGAAAAATATGTTTACTATTGAATAATATATAAAGAGTTTATAAAAAAATTAACACGTCTACGCAATATTTATTTATTAATAAGGCGTCGAGTCACCATTTGTTTATAGTTCTAAGTCTAGCGATAGTGCTGGTCAGGAAAGATGTTTGATGGTATTTTGGAGCCCCTCAACTATGATTGAATGTTTTTGGCTGTATGAAAATAATAAGATCTTTATAATTGAGGATGTCGAGTTATTTATTTGCAGTAATTCAACCAGTGATGTGAATGGGAGGGCCAACTGAATACCACGATATTGTCACACAAATCATAACAGAACCTGCCCCATCACTGTAGTCAAGGAAGCAGGCAGTCCGAATCTTTTTTAAGGCGCCATACATAAAAGCGGTAATTTGTAACAAATAGTGTAAACGATGATACATGACACCACGCCATATATTTTGAATCATCAAGTGTCCAGCTTTAGTGATCGTTTCTCTACTTCTATCGCTGCTTAGCATTAACCTCCTCTATAAGGGGCTTCGCAATCACAGCCCTTCTATGAATGTTAGTTTTGTGGAGATGCTGCTGAATTGCTTTTGTTATGTTTTGTAGTTGTGTTGTTTGCATTGGTTTCTTGTTAACTGGTTCCCTTTAAATATTTATCAGTTTCTGTCAGTTCACTCTAGATTTCGCCCACTAGTTTTCTCTGAATTTGATATTTCACCATGTTTTGTGAATGTGAAGCTATGTCTTAGCCATATGAAAAAGTCTAAGATATCACAGATTTTACCGGTAACTTGTTTTAACCATCACATAACAAAGCATATAATACACTGCATACTAATAACAATAACATATAAGACTTGACGTGTAAACAAAGTAATAAATATATGACCGTCATATTATTTACACGAAGCAGCGTTGCAGATATACAACAATATATAATATATTTAATTTTGTTGATATTATTTTCTCCTGTATATATCTAACTGAAAAACAATTTTATAACACTTTTTTTATTTCTATTGTAACCTAATCATAGGAAGAAGACTCCGCGGACGCGTTCTTGTCGCAGAAGTTGAAGCTAAATCGGCGGCGGAGAAGTTATGAACATAGTAAAAACCTAAAGATAAGAAAAGTGACACACCCTCGGTAACAGCTCGCACTCATACAATGTCTGGAGGCTGACGAAAGCATTGTGCAACGAAAGCAACTGAATTTGTAGTCACAGATCAGGAGATCAACTTAAAAAAGTTATTGTCGAAGATTTTTCAATATCCAATGACCAACCAATATATCAATCATAATGCCGATACCAACGAGAACTAAGGTGTTATCAATACAATAACCAATCTAGATACCATTTTACTCGAACTTCGGGAAGGGTACCTTGTCATGCATATCAAATTATCGCAACAATCATTAAGAAGCTCACTCCCCGAAAAGAATATCACAAATTCCATTTTCAGGTCGTAAAAATTTCTATCAATCTAGAAATACTCCTATAATGCTGTTATATCGAAAAAGGAATACAAATCAGTACAATCAAACTGTCTTTATCAAAAGAGTAATTATTTAAACCTTGATTGAAGCCTCGAAAATGAAAAGCAAGACGTTAGGTTAGCAAGCGAAGTAAACTGCTTTAAGTTAACCGGGGACTTTAACAAAGTATGATGTCATGGTCAAATTCTGATGGCATTAAAGTTTAGCATAGTTGGGAAACTGATTACTCAATTCAACATCGGTGATTATTTTTCTACTGGGAGATCCGCTAGGATCCACTAAGATCATCCAGTCTGATATTCTACAGGATTTCCTACTCGTCCCGGTACTCTTTAATATTTATAGCCGATGCAATATAACAGTCCTTATATCCCTAAGGTTTAAACAATAAAATCTGCATTTTATGTGGATGATACTACCTGCCAGTGTAAAAAGACTGACAATCCTACAAACACATATCTCAAACTCCAAGAGCTAAATATGGCTCACATATGATACACAACTGCTACTGACACAGCAGTCTATTCTGACCTTCTTTAAACGAATACAAAATATTTATTATATATATTTATATTATTATTTATTTATTATATACATACATATGTAAATATATATATATATATATATATATATATATATATATAACTTGTCTGTTAATATAAATATAATTTGTTGTTCATGACGAAATATAAACTCACTGTTTTTCCAATTCTAGCAAGTTCCTTCTCCTGTCTTCCATTACTTTCATTTTCTGTTCTCAGAGTTTTAAATCAATTGATATATTCTGTCTTATTTTCATCGATTTCAATACTTATATTTTCTAGCTCTCCTATATCTATAGCTGCCATTTCTATTTTTTCATAGAGTTATTTGCAACATTTTTTGATTATTTGATATATAAATATTGTGAATAGTAAATGTATAGTATTTAATTAAAATACGATACATAATGTGATTATTGATTTATTTAAGGAATGTAATCATTAACGTTTAATCCAATGTCAGATATTAAATTGCTTCTCAATATAAAATACCTAAATAACACAAATAATTTAATAAAATATATAATATAGATACAATATTTAATAACCTTCATTTAGAATTAATTAGATAATATTTTAATTTAATGGTAATTATAGTTTCTAGAAATTAATTTTTTTGTTAATAGAAACATTATAATATTTTGTTCATTAATTTTGTGGAAAATGATCCAACAATCGGCATTAAAACTAAAAATCCGACACCATTTTCATGTTTTATACTTTATAAGAATATAATCATAATTATATTTTAATCTGTCTATTTAACCTTTGTTTTTATAAATTAGGGTCTTTTTAGGCTAGATCTACTGCTAATATGGGATTTGAACCACGGTTCTTGACATTAAGCCTACCGACTGAGGACTGACCAACTTAGAGACCATTCCAAAAGACATTCTGTCCGAACCAGCTTAGTTACTGATATGAAGGAGGTAGTTATTCTTTGTAGAATATTAAACTAATAGAGAGACATTGCCTAGAAATCTTTACAATTATAGTCACAAATAAAAACCAGCCATTATCCCATCCCTGGAAGGATCATACTCCGCCCTAACAACTGCGGCTACCAAATCTGCTCCAAGCATAAAGATTATTTTTTCGTAACTATTGATATAAAGTAAGTCAAAATATGAGGCTATTCAATGTCGGTTCAAAATCAAATCCGAATTTTTAGGGAGCAAATGATTATTTTTCGTGGATTATCTCCTAGTATTAACCCATTATTACTGTTGTTATTTTAAGATATTAATAGAATATTGCTATTTAACCTCAGTGTAAAATCTAAATTGCAGTAATCATATGAAATTCCATCAACATAAAATATATATAGAATAGCAAATTAAATTTTAATTTTATAATTTTTAATAAATTATGTAAACTTAAAATATTTGTTAAATTGTTAATTGTTTCAATAAACAATATAAAAATTTAGTAAAAGTAGTTTAATTAATCTTAATAAATTAAAATTGTTATCATAAAATTATATAATCTTAAAATATTTGTTAAATTGTTAATTATTTCAATAGAAAATATAGTTCATTTTTTAATATTCTGCACAAAATTAGATTTTGTTTAGAATTTTTTAACCACTCGGACTCACTTGAATAACTTTTAATATAACCTAACTTTATGTTAAATTAATGAAAATGAATAGCCAATAAAAAACAAGGAGATATTACGCTTTTTATCGTCATAAGCTCCGCTTAATGTTTCAAGTCCTTCTCATAAAAAAAATTAATAATAATTTTCATTAAATCTCATTTAGGTAAATAAGAGGAACATTATATTAAGTGTTGGTGGCTAATAATATTTGATTTTCTTGAGAGGTGACCCTAAAACGACATTCAGTTCACTGCCTAATAATTAATGTCAGTTTACTAAAAAACATTTCAGACGTATATCGTATTATATTGCTTTTCTTGTTCAGTCAAAGGGAAAAAGTTCCATAATACGCTTGCGGCAACTTATGGTGACAACATTCTTGTGAAAGACATATGTTTGATTGTTTAGATAATTTATAAATGACGATGTTAACAAAAAAAATGTAATTCAAATTGTCTCGTGTATTATTAGCTTCTGAAAGTGAGTAGTAGCTGAAAAACCTAAAAACATTATCCTGAATATACAAAAGGTATAGGCTCAAGTAATTCACAAATTTTATAACAAGTTGAATAAAAAAAATACAATTTATCATATTTTGCATCAAGGAAAATTGGACAACGCAGTTCATACATACTGTTTACTTTTTCTTATTGGAGACAAAGAACGAACGAGGCGAAAAACTAATTCATCCTGATTCAAACCACTACCTATAAGCCTACAGATCTGGACTTCTCCACAAGACACAATCTCCAATATCGTCAGAAACAAAACCAACTATATTTTGGTCAATGCCAGATATAAGTCCAGTATATTCGATGTAAAGGCATATTCTGATGATGGTGTTTCATTTGATCCAGTAACAACTGAAGAATAACAGCAGCAAGCAGCAAGTTCAGCCTCGCCTAAACGCCAAAATAAGATAAATTAACAAACAAAACAGAAAATCAAATATAGAATTTTGTTGGAAATCAAACAATGCATTAGAACAATAATGGAAAACCAAATCGGCTACCAGAATGTCAGCGTATGTTAAGCAAGGCAACCGAAATTGGACACGATAATATAATATTCCATAAGAAATGAGGCAACACCAACAAGACATGTTACTATCTGAAATAGAACAAATTATTCAAATAGCAAAATCTGGTGCGCCCTGTAGTATAGATCAGTTATCAATATAGCTGTGGAAACTACTGGAGAATGACAACACCCGAAAAATAACTGGCTGGTTGTAACCAACTAGTTAAGCAATCAATGTGTAGTGTAATGATTTTATGACTTTCTCAAATTATATTTAACTAGCTCAAATCAAGCTGGCTGGTTTGAATCAAATCGCAAGTCTCAAATATGGCAATGACATAACTGATCCCCCCACCATCTACCCTAATTAGAATCGACTTGGAAATAGATACTATATCAATATCTTGCGGGATGACTCAAAACAAAACAATACTAATTATTTTAAGCAATTTAGTTTAACTGGAATTATAACAAACGGCTACTCATACATTATATAGTTATGTATTCTCACATTGTTGCTACTCATTAAAAATATTCATTTATATAAAGCTCAAAAGGTTAATTAATATACCTAGTTAATTATCATAATATATAACAATTATAAAATAAATATTTAACGGAACAAAAATCAACAGAGAACGTAATCAGTTTAATTAAGCTCGAAAAAATACTCGCTTTCATTTTTACAGGAAAAAGGAAATTTTATACACATTATGAAGATAATTGAACATAAACACTTAATTAGATAAAATCTAATTACAAAAAATATCACAAAGCATACTGGTATTTAAACCATTAAGGAAATCAAATAATACAGGATTGACAAATGTTTAATTTTAATAATTAATTAAATGCTTTGTGGTATAAATCATTTAGAAATACCACTAATTACATAACCATTCAATAATTTAATTATCTTTTAAATATTCATAAATAGTATTTGATTTTCTCTTGCCACGCTATTTAATTCTTTTTTGTAAAGCAGGGTGTTACCCTTTTATATTTCGAGAATTGTGTTTAAAAATATATAGGTATTAACTATATATAGGTATTAATAATTTACAGCTAGCTTTCCGATGGAGAGTCCGAAAAAATCCGATTAAGAGTTATTATTTATATTATGGATCTAATAATGAAAAAACACTAATTTATCAACGAAAATTGCATTATTATTTTTAGAAGTATTTTCCATAATGATCAATAGACATTTACATGCATTTGAACCAATGTTTATAATATATTTTCCAATCCGATTGAAGTAACTTTTGAGGTTAAATTTTGTAGTGTCCAGCGTAAACAAATCATTTTCACAGCTATATGTTCATGCAATATTTTATTGATGCTAGTCATTAATCCCTTGACTATCTTCAAATATTGTTTGACCCACAGCATCAATGTTTTCTGGCACAACAATTGATTTTGGACGTATTTCGTCTTTGTGCGAACTGTGGATATGATTAAATTCGTTTCGCGTTTCACAGTAGCCAAGTATGGGGCTTCATCGTCAAGAGTCAAAATAAGTTGATCGATTCACTTCTATTTTGATGATCCATGTCGTAAAAAATCATATCACAAAAATGTTTACGAGTTAACTTAATTTCTTCACTAAGACAACAATTTAAAGTCACTGTAAACAACACAAGTGGTGCTCAAGTGATAAAAATTCTAAAGAATCTCGCGGTCATAAAGGTCAAAATTCCAACTGTAAACGTCGGATGGAGTCTACCATTAGATGGCATAGATCAAAACATAAACATCAACTCTCATAAACTGATTAGTCATCACACAAGTGATGAAAATCAATGAAGTGAATCAGTTAAGAATATATCTTCCATCTCAGTTCATCAATAGATGATGACAATATACTATAGCTGTCTTTGTACAATTATTCGAAAAATCCTTAAACATAATACAGCTTGCAACCATGTTAAAAAAAGTTCAATGCTAGTATTACAATTTTTGCGGCTTAAATAATTGACGTTGGTAAACTATAGTGTCACCTATTTAAAATATTGTTTGTTATTCAATGAATAATTGTGATACCAAATCATCACGGTAATTTGCACGATTGAGTATCACGTTCAAGTTATAACATACTAATATTTTAAAACAGTCTCGTAGCCCTTTAAAGTCGACTCTTCAATGCTTGGTGAACAAATTTGAAACGAGATAGTTCAGTAAACAATCATCTAAAACACGTAGTTCAAAAGAGAGGCCACGATATCTTTGCAACAGATCTCCACGCAGTCAATTTCACCCGTGTATACTTATACTCGTACAAAATTCAACTGAGCTAGAAGCTCAAAATGAATGGATATAGACAAGACTGCTTTTTCAGTGACTGAACTTCCAAGCGCTTGATTACCCCCCAGATTTCATCTTATGGGATTTTCTAAAGTTGTAGGTATAGCCAATAATCCGCAGCCAACACGCTCAATATAGTCCATGTTATTGCTTAAATTTAGCTATTTTTAGGCGGCAGCTTCAGTAAAAATTGAACCACTCAGAATCGTGCCTAGTGATAGTAGTGTATCACTGAAGTTTACACATTGCATAAACTTATTGAACATATCTTGATTCATTTAATAACTAACATCAATACTAGTCTAAATTTTGTCTAGACCTTGTCTAGCATTTGTCCAGCTAATATATACATGTATGTATATATGTTTAAATATGTATAGCTAATATATATATTTAATTCAGCTTACCATAATTCTGATTAAGTATACATAAAACTAATGTAGTTTTAATAATCTGTGATAAGCAATAAAGTAATAAAACTGATCTAGGCTACCGTAAAATATAACTGTGTAAAAAATCAGACATTCCTATTATCGAGGATATATTGCCATAGCATACTGTGTCATTCAATAATTATTACAACAATTTTAAATTATATTTATTAATATGTTATAGAAATAAAATTATAAATATTTCTTCTAATTATCCATAACCTATCCAGTAACAAAAATGTTAATTAAATTATGTGAGATAAAATGTAACCTGTATGTAATTATTGCATCTAGATTTATAATTCAATTTTACTCAAAATTAGTTTAAAAATTTAATATTTATATACATCAAGGAATAAAATATAATAATATAGAACCAATTTATCATTTAACTTTAGATAACATTCGTCAGCATTGTTAGATTTAGGCTATAAATATTTTCCAATGACAATAAAATATTTACGTTAATAAACGTTATTAATTTATCTATTTATCGAGATGAAATAAAATTATGAAAAATCGGTACTTATTTAAATTAAAACTAAATTATAACTTGGGGTAATATCTACAATGCTATATAAAAACAATAAATATAGAAAAAGATAAACACAAATTATTTGAAATAATTGAATGTAAACGTAACTATAAGAAACGGCTCTTCATAGCTTACTCAATTGTGTATCACCTGACAATTATTTATGAAAAAGAAAAGCAACGCGAAAATTAGGTTATCCCCCGTATTTTACAAAAGAAACATCGCACAATATTGACAATCTCACATTGTCACTACTCCACACCGGTAATAACAGACACAAAGCAAGAAACAAGCAGAAAAAACGTCTCCAGCTAATTATTCCCGTTTATCCTCTTACCTTCGCCGGATGCAGGATCGCAGGATGCACCACACTGTTAGGCAGATCGTGATGGCAAGACCATAGGATCAACGACGCTTTGTCAGTCTGGTCTGACAACAGGTCTCAGACTGTTTTGGATACGTGCGCCAGAAGGCGGCGATGCCAGTAAGGCCCTGCGTGATCGATAGAATGAAACGACAACGACCATCGAGGATAGAAGTCGGTGGGATGGAGAATATGAAGCATTTTTGTTTCTCAAGCTGGGTTTCATTTATATTTCGTCTTATATTACTAGATTTTTTACAGTATCACAGTAAACAGTAAAATACTGTTTATTATTTTGTTTATTGTTACAAAACCTAATTAGCTCTAATCTCTTTGTTTACAGATAGAGTTTCAATTTGAAACTTTATTGTGGAAAATCGGCACAATATTTTTAATTTAAAGTATTGCCCATCGATAAACGCTATTTTTTATCCATCTTTCGGGCAATTTACGGATTCGTTCTCAAAAGAACGGTATATCATTTTAAGACTATCCACCAATCGATCTATTTTTTAGTGTCTTCATATTCGGAACAAGTATTAATCAAAAGGAGCAACGTCTGAAGGAAGCAGCCGGTGGGATAGAACATCTCATTTTAATGTTTCCGAGCCGGTTTTATAATATGTTAAAGAATAACTAATATTGTTGTGTCTCTGCTTCTATTCTGGTCGTTTTTTGCGCAGTGCTCAGTTCAAGCGCATCAATGATAGTCAATGGCTATCCCCGTTGATGGTTTCAGCAACTCATTCTCTACAACAGCAAACTTATCCCACCAAGTACAGATAATAAGCGTGGCGATATAGATATTCGGCTTTATTGTTGATACCAGAGGATCGCCATGATATTTTTCGCATTAGATTATCGTAATGATCGATTTTCATCACCAGTAACAATACGGTAATTTCCTGTTTGGTCGTTGAAGCAGCATCTCATACATGACCTTTCAATGTCTCTTGACTTCAATTAGTACGCCACAAAATTTCTAAACGCTTGGATTGGAAATTGTTTCTTATAGCTATCAGCAATTCTGCATATTCTTCTTGCATTTTACATGGATAATAATCCAGTAATATTTTCAGATCCTCTTCCTCAAATTTCTTCGATTGTTAAGAATATTCTTTGCCTTCGATGCCTAAATCAACACTTTTAAAATGGTGAATATATGCTTACATGCATCAAGCATGATTGCCATAAGCTTCGCACAGCTTTCGACCTATATTCAGCCGCTCTTTCTACCAATTTGAAGCAAAACTTCAGTCAAATATTTACTCAGTACAAATTCACATTTTTGCAATGTTCTGGAAAACCGTTTTGTTCACACCATAGGCTAATATATAGAGTATTAAGTTAATACATATAATTTCAGAATTGTTTTGCGTGGTCTTAGCAGAAAGAACGCCATTTTGCTGCTTTTCAATGGTCAGTCTAAATACCATTGCGGACATCTCTAAAGAAAATATTTCATTAGGAAGGCATTTCATTGGTTATGTATTTTATAGGTATCACGTGACTAACCCCTCACATAATATGATTATGAAATGAAATATAAATATGTAAATAAAAAAATAATTAAATGTTGATATAAAAAAGCTGCAACTTGATATCACAAGATATCTCCTGGGAAATATAATCAAAATTACCTACAGAGCCTTTTACCTTTTTCATATTTCCTTAACAATATCAATTTAAATAAGACGCATTATAATTTCTATCATTTTGTTCCTTCATAGTGAGAGCAGACTAAGTCTGTGTCTGTTAATATTTTATTTACTTGTTAACACTGAATTGTATTGAGGCAAGTTATAATTATTTTTACGACGTTATTATGAAAAATTTTGACCGGATAATTAAAACAGCTAATTGTTAAATATAATTCAAACGAACCAGTGAAAAAGTGGTTCAAAAAATGTCCTCGGTTTCGCCTATTTAAGTTATATACCTTTATATTATACTGTATGGTTCACACTTCGATCAAATGATACATAATAAAAAGTGCCCAACTGTCAGTGACGCTTTAGCATAAAGTTGGTTACAAATCTACCCGATGCCATTTAGTAAACAGTAACGCCACCTATTGTAAATATTTTAAATTAATTTATAGGCCTATATATAAACAAAAATGAATCACCGAATTGTATATACGCACATAGCTTACACCAAACTGGATAATTATATTTTTGTTATGTTCGTTGTCGTCAAGACAAAGTTTGAACAAAAATGAATTAAAAAGCTTATGGAAATGTTTTTATTAATATGAAGAGAATGAAGAAAATATATATGATCAAAAAAATACTTTTTTTTAAAATGGCTTGTCAGTTGCGCGGGCGTATAGGTCAAATTACTACAACCTAAAACGCCACCTGAACCACTGAATTCATTACTTTCTAGACAAGAACATAATCTATACAATTATTTCTTGCAAAATATTCAACATTACAACACATAATTCCACTTCATTTAGTGTAAATACAACTGAGTAAAAGGATTTAAATTCAACTTTTAGGGTATTTTTCTTCTATAACGCAAATCATATCCATCCATTTCAATGACATGATGGAAACTAAAGCACATAGATGAATTTGGTTACAATTAAGTTTAAATAATAAAAAAATAATACAGCTAAAAAAGTAACACAAAAACTTGATTTTAACACAAAATGAAGTTAGATGGATTTTTTTATTTAGACCATAAATAAAAATTAAACTTATTTATTAGGCAATAAAATTTAACTTTAATATCAGAAATTATTTAGTAATTTAAAATGTTTATTATATTCTTATAACAATTATAAAATATCACAATTTTATAACCATTATAAAACTTTATTTCTGCAATATAAAAATGATTCCTGTTTTTATTTTAATATTGTTTTATAATTTAGATTATTTCCAATGATTTATATTTTTAATTATCCCAGAATGAGCAACTTTTAAGAATTTGTTAATATTCATTCGAAATTTTATTAATTCATTTACATTTAGGTTGATATATGGTATAATTTATATTATATCGCTTAAGGTGCTTCCTTATCCATATTAATATTAGGTTCTTGTTTTTATCATTAAGTGTCGAATATATTTTTTTGAGGATATCTTGGGTTTTTTTTGCTTAATTTAAGGTTACTGAATACTGTCGGAAATGTACATGAACTAAAATTGTAATGAAATAATTACAGGCAGCAAAACGAAATGAAATGTTTTTACTAATTACATTGTAAATGATAAACTGAGGATCATCAAGTTTATATTCATAATCCTAAAAAACTATTATATATTTTAAGAATAATTTCTGGAGTGGTTTTCCACTCAATCTCTAAAATCCAATCATTGAAACGCACTGTTAAAGAACGCAATATGTAAAATATAAAACTATTCCAATACATTGAACAATTAATATTGACCCGGTAGAATATTACGAAACATATCGCGTAACATATATGAAGTGCTTGCATTCTATTTCGAACATGTTTTCAATTTAAAAGGCATTTATTCAGAAGAAATTGTATAACATAAATTATTTAAAATATTCTCCATCATCTTCTATAACTTTTTGTCATATCTCTGGCAATATGGAGATGCCGTGTCGAAAATTGTTGAGTACGCTAGGTGCAGATGAAATTTAAAATTAAGCTACTTAAAAGATCTTTGAGTGTTTGAGTGATGAATTCAAAGGGAGTTTGCCTGAGCTGCGGTTTTGTCCAACAAACCCTGTAATTCATTATCTTCAATTCTTTTCAAAATATTTTGGCTTTCAGGTCATTCTTTGATATTAACATCAAAATCACTCATTTTAAATCGTTCAAAGCTAAAATGATAATTGAGATATGGCAGAGCAGTATCAGAATAGGTTTATAAACGTATTTTTTGGAATTTCGCAACATATTTCCTCAAATCAAACAATAAGGCATGAATATTGAAAAGGGGGAATTTTGAGCTATTATTCATGATTAGGATTTGTATCCACCGAATAACACAATAATATTCAATGTAAAACTGTTATTTTATTTAAAAAATAATAAAATAATAATAATATACAATATAAATATATCACATTGGTACATCGCATTTTTATCGATACTGGCTTTCACTAATAACATCTGTTAATAATATAACTGAGTGGACCAAGAAATGGCGAATAGGTTTGAATGCTATGAAATGTATCATTTGGAATATAGCTGAATACTTGAGAGAGCTTGTTAAACAGAAACGAGCAAATCTTTGTATGAGTGTCAAAAATGCGGAAGCCTGTATATCGATTGTATTGATGCTTTTGAATCCACTATTGAAAAAAAAATTATCGTTATACATTCAAGTACAATATACACTAGGAAATGCTTAAATACAATAATCTACTCCGCCAACTCTATGCTTCTAACATTAATATTTTTGAACATTATTTGTTCTGAACGATCTTACAGAGCCGAGCAATAACTCCCTGACTCGGGACTTGAAGCAGAAGCCGAAAAAGCACTTGGATCTGCTATATCTGCAGCTATAACCAAGAAGACAAAAAAGAAATCAATAATTCATTTCATGCAGATTCGGAACATGAGATTCATATCAATTTGTATAAAATAACCGATCATACCAGCACATTTCGTGTCATTTGTTATCATCAATAAATTACATAAAATATTTAAATTTTTCCAATTTCTTTTTTGATTTAAACCACGAAGAAAAACACCTAACACACAATACATCAGAAAATTAATCGATTCTAGGTAGGTTCTAAAAAAGTGTTATTTTACCTAAATTATATAGTGATATAAAGATGAAACTGTCAAGTGAAAAAAAAACAGCGACAAATTCTTCAATGCCTTAATAATAAACAATAAAATAACATCAATATAGTTTTCCATATCCCAAATTGAAAAGTGTTGGTTTATTTTTCAAATGAATATGGATTTTGATTAATTTATTTTACGTCCATATATTGTTCGTCCAATTTAAGGTTTTATATTTGTATATAGAAATTGGAAAGTCTCGTAACAATAGGATCTGTTATAATTAACTAAATGCTATAAAAGGTCTATCACAATATGTTTTTGTATATATAAAGATGAAAATAATACTTTAAATTACATAAACGAAATGTTATTTTGAAATCCTCACCATATCCAAGATAAATACAAAATAATGACACCGGAGCCGTATATAAATCCATTAAAGCTTGGATTTGTTTTAATTTTTGTAATAATTTTTAAGGTGAAAAGTGTAATTAAAGTTACCAAAAAAAATTCAAAAAAAATCAAACATTTCAATCAACGCATTTAGTAAAATATTTAACAATTCAGTCAAACTGGTGCTCACTAATCAAGCAAATAATATTTAATTAAATTGCTTTATCGATAATTTTATATTTACCCATCACTCATTTCAGCATTTTTTTAATTTAAACTTATTTCATTTATATTCTTGGCTACAATTAAGTGAGAGTTATCGAGAAATTCAGCTGTAGCTCTAGTAACAATATATTTACCAAATACACTTTGCATAATATAATAATACTTTTGCATAATTCTGATTTTAAAATGTTAAAAAGTTACTAAATACTTAGTTCTCCTCCCAATTCTCCCTCAATTATTTCAACCAAAAAGTTTATAATATGAACCGAACGAAACGAAAATAACAGATAGAACCACCACTGATCCGCGAATGAATATCCTCTTTTTACCAAAAACTAAAATTATTATATATAATAATTCGAAAATAACAGTGAACTCACATATTCACGACGTCGAATGTATTGCCTATTGCAGTTTATAAATTCGTTTTAATATCAAACTGTATTTTTCTTTTCATTTTATTCATTAATATTAAACGTATTACTAATTACATTAATTGTATGAAAAAAGTAGTTTTATTAGTTATTATGTTCCTAGTATAATATAAGTACTGAAGTATTTCAGTAGTAAAACTTATTCAACAATATGCATCTCTTTGAAGAAGAACTATTTCAAATTGTTAGACGGTAAATATAAATTAAATATTTGTGTTTTGTATGATTCATTTTTTATAAACTCGTCCGAAAGAAGATACACTCTTTATCAGGTGGCAGAAAAATAGGTATGAGAGGGGCCTTAGACCTTTCTCCAAATTGATATGGTGGGGTGACAAATATTTATGTTAATGATCGAATAACACTTTTAGTTGGGATGAAACTCACAATTACAGTGATTAAAGAGAAGATATTCAGGAAATCAGTAGAATTTTAGAAGAAATATGTACACAGACAGTAACAGAAAGTAACTAGAAATATACGCATATCAAAATGGCATGATAAAGAAACGTAAGATGGAAGCATAGCAATGAAAGAAACAATAAATAAACGTAAAAAGATAAATCGGCTCTCCAAAATAAAATAAATACATTAGTTGGACATAAAATTTTTAATTAGGTGGATTAGACCTATAGAAGATACCACTAGTTTAGCGTAAGTATAATAAAATAACTCTAACCTTCAAACTATTATGGCTGTATAATTAACTTTAAGTTAAGTGCTTCGATAATATATGAATTAAGTGTAGTAGATGTACATTATTTTATTTACATTATAACCTTATTATATATCAAGCAAAAATATGTTAATTCCGAAGAATCAAAGCTGATGCGATAGCATTATGACATTAAAATGTTAGTTATTTTTATTTCTTTATTTTGGAAGGACTATAGTATTTGTTTGGTTAAAATATTTAATATTGTATCGAATTTCGGTCTGTTGCGTTGCATTCAAAATTGGTTTAAAATACAAAAATCGAAGCAGCTTCCTTCATATGAAAATATATATTTTATCTATACTATTTAATGTAAAGTTTATTATTATTTTTTTGTTTTTGCCATAATTCAGAACATGTTATCAAGTAGGCGAATGTTATCATGAAAAAAAAATATATATAGGTGCGTGTTTGGTTATAGCGAAAGACCTTATTACTTGTCGTTTAGTTAAAATAATTAAAATTAATTAACTAATTAGACAATTATATCATTATCAATGATTTTTTTCTTTAAATAGGAGAACCACTGATATGTGATTGAATATAATTTCTTACTATAAACTAAAACTATTATATACCAAGTAGGTACTTTAAATATGTATTACTTAATCGTTGCGTTATATGTTATGTTTAAAACATGAAAATCAAATGGTTCTTTACTTGCAAAAATACTTTTGTATTTATGGTATTTAATAGAGAGTTTTTTTTAATTCATTGAACAAAGTAACCGCCTTAAATATAATAAGAAATACATTAAATGTTCTATATCTTCGTTCTACAACAAATTATCATTATTCTTGGCCAAGCAATTCTGTCTGTTTTTTTAAATATTCTAATCGACGGACGAATCGTTCTATTGGGACGACTGATTAACGTGTATTCCGAACCACGGATCCTTGGCATTAAGTCCACCTATAGGCGAGTTATCAAGTATGATATCATAGCAGAAGGCATGCGCTTTTACCCAGCCTGGTTACTGGCATGACTGGGATGATTTTCCTTTTCTTTACAAAATATTGTAAAGGTGTAAAACAGACCTTAAAAGGAAACTAGAAAGAAGTTGCTCAGGCGAAATTGTAGTTTAATCACAAAAATGACAGAAGGCTACAATTCAAAACAGAACATATATAATTTAGGCTTAATATTTATATGATTTTTTTTTGAAAAACTGATAAAAATGTTTTCTCCAACCAATTATTTCTTGCACTAAAAAGATCATTTTTGATTTAATATATAGAAGAAAATTAGGAAACCTTACCATTCGAAAATAAATTTTACCTAAGCCGGCTTGGTAGCTGAAATGGTTAAAGCAACATCACGGCGCTCCTGCTGCAATAGACGTAGGTTCGAATCCTGCAGGGCATGGATGTGCTTATTATTTCTGGTTGTAATTGTAAATGTATTTTAGTAAATATATTTAAACAGTATAAAATCCAACAAGAAATCATTCCAGTTAAGCCAGTAATTAGACAGATGTCTAATCAGGTTGGCCAATGGCCATCATTAACTTAATACCGAGTTTGAATCTCACGTTAAGCAATGGCCCCAGTCGAGATAATCTCTAGTTAGAAAAAAGAATACTTTACAATATAACCAAAAAAATTCTATAATATTAGGTTTACAACTTAACTTTTACCGATTTTTTAGAATATTAATTTTATATAGATAAGTCCCTTCATCCTCAAAATATTATTAATTTTCTATGATTTCTTACCATCACTCAGATAAGATATGAAGATATGTTACATGTTTTGGTAAATATACGGACCACACAAGAGACACGAGAGAACTTCCCATCTCAAGTTCGAAAGAAAAAGGCCTAATTGACATTCAACCTTGAAACTAAGATTAAAGTTCTTCAGAGTTGTAAAGGGAACATTTTATATAACTTATCGTTACTACTGTTACTTGTTTCGAGTTTCGTTCGATTCGATCGTTTGTTACTTCCCTTCAAGTGGAAGAAAAAGAGTTGTTATTAATTTTTAATTTTTATTTATTTAAAAAAACAGTAAACAATACAACTCAACTCAGGAGGCAAAATATAACATTATACATAACAATAACTATCAGTTATTGTTATGTATAATGCACCATATCATAGCACACTGGTGAAAAAAATCCCAATAATAGCATCAACAAAGGCTCTTATGAAAAGATGGTTTTCAAAACATGAATTAAGTTTTGATGAGACTATGATTAAAACTGAACTATTTCAAACTATTACTCGGTAAATATTAGGTTTAATTAGGTTTTTTGCAATTTAGTTCTTTTAGAAATAAGCCCGAAAAATGATATAGTGTAGATCAGATGGCTGAACAATATAGTTACAAAGTATTACGAATTCCTTCCTATCACTGTATCCAAACTCCCAATCCAATGGAGTTGATATCGGGGGTAGCAAAATATTATTATGATAGGCATGCTGATCGAGAAGGATTGTCTACCATAACATCTTCGGTTTGGATGAACTCGATCATAAATACAGAGGAAGAAATTGATAAATGGTGGAATAGTAAACAAGTTCAAGACAGATTGGAAATCAACTTAGATTTTTGATCAGTGACTCAGAAAGTGACAGTGGCTAAATGAAACTTTCGGGATATGTGATAATGGTTCAATGCTGAGAATTCCAAGACAATTTGATGAGAATGGAAACAACTAAAGGTGTGTAAGTAAAACTGAGGAAAATGGTAATGTAAGGTGTGAAATATTTATGTGCATAGATATGTTTCTAATTGTTCAAAATATACATGAGCATTAGATTAGAATGTCTGAGGAGAGAATGAATACTATCCGTTATGTAAATATGGTAATTGCATTAAGGAGAATTCAGTGATTAATTTTATCAAGAATGATGTGCACCGGTAGTAACAGAATAAATAAAAAATACAGTGATATCAAAATGACTTGACAAGGAAATACACCATCGAAGGAAACAAGACTAAACGTAAAAGGTAAATATGCTCTCTAATAAAAGTAAAATATATTACTTGGATGCACAATTATTCATTAGGTGGGTTAGGCCTCCAGGGTATACCTCTGCATAAAAAAACGCACCCAGAACACTACCTCATAGGTGGTACGGGAAAGAGTTCAATGTAAATATAATAAAACAACTCTAACGTATAAATTATCGTGGCTGTATAATTAACTGTAGTTTAAATTATTCGATAATATAGGCACTAGATGTACTATAATTTTAAAATCAACTATATGTATTTAATAACATTTTTGTTTCATTATTTTATTTAAACTATAATTTTGTTATATGTCAAAGCCAAACAGAACTAAATCTCAGAGTTGATACGGCAACATTGCGACGTTTTGACATCATAAATTTAGATGACGTATGTTCACACCTACTTTGTATAGACTATATGTCTTAAACCAAAGAAATAGAATGATGTCTAATGCATCGAAACATTAAATTGAATTAGCCTATAAACTTCGATTTAGTTTAATACTGGTGGACCATATTGCAAAATGCCTGCAAAATTATTGAAAACATTAATGATACGCCCCCGACAAAAGCTTCAGGAAATAAAAACAAAATACTTTATGACAAAAAAACTATTTATTACTCTTGTAATATATAATATCAACAACAATAGATATCGATGTATTCGATTCAAAACCACTACCTACAAAAAACGTCTTAATTAAATGTCTAATTAAGTACACAGTAACGATAAATTTGGAAATGATTCTTATATTACTCGAAAAACTACAAACGCTTGTCATTATTGTAAATTTTCTTGCTAGTGCAAACAATTGGCAGTGATTTACATGAAACTTTCGATATAACTAGATAATTGACATGGTTATAAATTTCTTTTTATTGATTGTTACGTGAGTTACTACTTATAAATTATGTACAATAAAACAAATTAATAATTAACTTATACCTAACAAGTATATAATTTAGAAATTAAACTAAAAGAATAATTTAATTGTTTATACGTTATACAATTTCCTGGTAATTTCTTAAACGTCGTTTCAAACAATCTAATTGATAACCGTTGAGGAAGAGCTTTGATTTAATTGTGATTTGTTGTATATGTACAACGAACTAGCTGCTCTTAATCTATAGAAATTATTTTTAAAAAGGTAGTTGTAAACGTCCTTAAAACGAACAAACGATCGGACACGTTATTGTAACATGAATCCTGAAGGTATTCCTGGGAACATTTAGTTGTACTTCTTGTTATTGTTGTTTTGTACAAGTTTGTTCTCGTAAGTGTTGCCTTGGCCACAACCAACGTCCATTCCGAAAAACACTTGATTACCCTGCAAAGAAATTAATAAATTATAATCCTAAATTTCATACAATAGCATAAAATATAGTAAATCACTAAACTTATTGGGCTACCATTATAATTTAAATAATCCTTCATAATCATTCAAATAAAAATGCAAATGTCATATGGGCACATTAAATAATTAACCTGTAGTGTTAGACCTATGTCATTCTATATATTAATAGGTTAGCAAAATTTTTGTTTCCCTTTTTGATAAAAACGAAAGCATCTGAAATTTGGTAAGATTAAGCTTATACGGAGAAAGCATGTTTAGGACAAAAACTTTTTCAACCAACGAAATATCAAGCATATCAAATCAAGCAGCCAGAAATGGCCAAGAATATTTAGGTATAGTCAGTCGTTCATGCAAAATATATAAATAAATATTTTAGACTCTATTTTAATTGGACCTGATCGACGATCCCTGCTAACTACAACTCTTATACGGTAGGTTATTTGTTGTATCTGCTATACGTAAACGAAAACACGCACGCAAATTCGTAAAATCAACATCTGGCAATATTGTACCGCAAAATGCTTGAAGATCAATTTTAAATTGGCAAACAAATCACCACGTTTTATATTTGATATAGTGTTAAAACGAAAAGTGAGTGTTAAAACACAATTAAACGCTATTTAATGTTAAATAGTTTTGTTTAAGATTTCGCACTACTTCGGTTATTCCGTTATTGTTGCAACTATTAAAAAGTTATAGTAGGTTTGGATAAAAAACGATTAAGAATGTTATGATCACGTAAAGTTAGATTTTGCATTTTTTTAAATTAAAATATTTAAAATAATATCCTAATATAAATACATTTACTCAGAGGAAAATAATGACAGCTAATGTTTTAAATATCAAATAGTGGACATAATCAAAGAACAATATAGTTTTATTTAAAAATGTACATAAAGAATATATTTTTTTAATCAGCCTGATATACTTATTTTCACCTAATATATATTTTAGGTCAAAAATATGGATCAAAGTTAAAGATTATAACCGAAATCGCGATGTTAAAATGTTTCGATGATTAATTTAATTAGAAGTCCTTTCTCTGGTTTTGAGTCTTTCCCATAGCATAAAAATGTCCGCAAATAGTTGATTCATTAACTGCTAACCTGTCTGAACATCAAAATCATTCAAGCCAAAACCGAAAGTTGAGATATGCCGGAGCATCGTCACCATAAATTTCTAAAAGTGTTAGATGGTCTTCGGCAACATATTTTTTCAAATCAAAACTAAAACTAATTAATATCGAAAACAAAATCTTGATCATTCCATGATTAGCGCCATGATATATACTGAATAACTTAACAGAACTAAAAGGGAAACTATTACTTTATGTAGAGAAATGTCAAAACCATCAAATTTAATAGTTAGGTAAAGTTCTTTAAAAGTTGTTTACATTATCAAGTAATATAAAATACAAGCAATATAACCACCTAATAAATAGTCTATATTTCTGTCTATATTTCTTACCTCTTAATGGAAATAGCATCACTCAAACAAATGTACATGCAAACAATATTATTTGATCACAGATTCGCAATTGCTTAACAGGAATTTATAATGACGTTTATTACTAATATTATTACTAGAATAACACAAATAGTGTAATTTAAATATTTATATTTATACATCTGTTTTTCATCGTGATTTATAACTAGTTTTTGATCCCAATAATATATATTGAATATCTGGAAAAGAATTCCTAGTAGCCTATATGTATAGAAACGTAAATAAAGGAAATGATGAATTATGAAAACATCTGAGTGATAATTTAAATCGGGAGTGACTCAATAGACAAGGAAATGAAAGCATGTTTTATCTAGATAATTATAGAGCATATACAAGAGGTTGTAGTACCAATCAAAATAATATCAAAGGATATAATTCCATAAAAAATTCAAAAGAATTGAAAAGAGAAAGAAAATTGAATTGTTTTGCTTTTGATATATTTAATTTATTTTGAAGTAAAAAAATTCTTGTGTAGGTTTTAAAGATAGTTTCCACAGAAAAAGAAACACTGCATTATTTAATACATACAAATTTTAAATAGAAATAGAAAAGGATGTTATATAGCTAAGTTTTAACAAAATATTTCAATTAATTAAATGAAGAAAACCACAATTAGACTGATTATTATACCAAATTAATAAATAATAATTTTCAGAAATCTGTTTGGTTAATTTAAATGTAGAAACTATAAGACATTTTTAAGCTTTTTAACATTGTTATATAATATTTGCATATATAAATGAATTAAACAACCCCGCATCGTAAAGTATATACCACCTAAATTCAGTAATAAATTCAAGCATCTATAATACAGCTAAGCATTTTAGAATATGTACCCTTTTATTTAAAGCCCACGACTTACCCTCCTCGACAATGAATGGGAATTTAAAATAAACTTAATTTGCTTGTAGGTAATTTAACAAAAATACGGAGCTTCTTATATTTTCACGAATAATGACGCAACCATTCAGGTTTTATTTAAATATGTAAATTAAAACGACTGCTTTACATTTTCTAAATAAGAAACAATGCTTAATTTATTTACGGGCATTGTGCTAAAAGCGATATTTTTTGAAATGTGATATGTATCATCAATATTCATTATTAGACATTAATGCCCTCAGTAGTATATAATAAAGGTAGTTATTAATAATAAAAATTGATTTTATTAATATTTTTAAACTATTATATTGTTTTGTCATAATTTAGGTACTCATTTTTTATTTTTAACTAAGGCTTATCTGGACAAACTTGTAACCTGGGCTCTAAACTAGGTCTAGGCTAGGTCCAAATCTAGGCTAATACTAAGAAGACACTCTTGTATATGAGCAATCATCATCATCGGGTCATAGCTGACGCTCGGGGAGAATGTGACTGTTGGTATCGCTGAACTTCGAACATTCTTCACTAAATTTCGCCGCAAATGGCGTTCAGCCTCAGCTGTTCTGGCCTCGCTAATGTCAGTTTACTGTACTCCCAATCTCTGAATCTCTGAACATGTTCTTTAACTGTTTCTAAGTGTCGTATCACAAATGAATTACTTCATTTATAATATCATATCGGGGAGAAGATATAGAATTGGCCTTAGGAATCGCCATTGAAAGATCTCAAGGTTACAAATATCAGACTGTAGCAGAACCATACTAAAAATTGTCAAGATAAGTGTTCTAAAAAGACGGAGTTTAGTCTTGATTGTAATACTTCTCTTCCACGCATACAAATCTTAGAGAAACAAACACCACTTCGGCTGTAGCTGCCACTTTTTTCTCCTGTATTACTTGAACACGTATATGAATATGCTTATAGTTTGTAGTTTTAAGCACAACCAATAATATGATATTTAAATAATCAACCAATAATATAAATTTATAATATTTAAGTTTTTAAAATTTTACTTGAATATTAAACAAAATCCCAAGCTGTGTTTTTATCATATTATCTTTGGGTTGTTTCGAAAGTAATTTTCTATAAATAACTAAACTCTATAATAACTTATAACAAATAATTGCAATAAAACTATCATAATTACTAATCAGCTTTTTTGTTTTTTATATCATATGTTATCAATCTAATCTAAACCAATGAAATCATCGCCTGCCGAATATTTCCATTACCTGACATTAAATATTTAAAAAGCGATCGTTTTATATCGATGTGTATTTATTGTAGAAATAAAAGTAAACATGTTTTTCTAAAATCGAATTGTTTATATGCAAATATTATGTGCATGTATTTTTTACATGAAAACGGCACTTATTGAGAGAAATTGGTCACTTTCTACAACATTTTCTCATTTGTGTAGTAACATAGCGAACAAGTGGTAATCAGAAGAAGCAAATTCTAGTGAGTAGGCATACTTGAGCTGTAACAGCATATCTTGCACACCTCTTACAACGGCTGGCCGAGCACTGTCACACAAGATGACTTTACGTGTGTTGCTCTTATTGTTTTTCAAAAATACATCATTCAAATTACGCGATTGACCTCTGTAAATATCAGTAAATGCAGTAATATTCGGATTCAGCAGCTCGCAACACACTAAATCCTGTTGATCCCACTATATACACAGAAAGGCTTTATGACCATGAATATTTTACTTTTATTTCGATGTGGATAGCTCTCTTGGACTAACCTATGAATTTCTACGTTTGAAATTATCGATGTATTCCACCTTTTAGTCATTCCAGAAAAATATTCTCTTCTTACTTGATAACGCCGCAAAAATGAAACCGCGAATTCGTATGTATCTCAGTTTATGCCAAATATTCACTGTCTTCAAACTTGTTTGTCCCTCAGGCCGTTCTTTGTCATTCACATCAAGATCGCCATTTTTAAATCCAAAAATGTTAAAATGAAAAAAGTCGTCGATTTCTAATTTAATATTTCCAATTTTCACGAAGAGATATCGCTAATCAAAACACGTATAAGCATCTAAGGTTAAAATCAACAGAGAATGTTAAATTTCAACAATCTGGATTGAGTCTTATTATTTTCAATCTTATTGAACTATTAATCTATTGTCAACTAATGAAGCCTTTGAGCAATAAAATTAAATAACCCTTTACCCTTACAACTCGACAACAGTATTGCAAAAAAAATTAAATAAAAATGTTTAAAAGAGCTTAATATACTTACTTTATCCATGTAGGCTTTAACGTAAAAGTTGCCGAATAACACAATAAACGACAGCATGTAGAAAATGAGAGTATAGTGCATCCAAAGTGGAAATTCACAGCCTGTACGAATACCATTTACTCCCAAAATCAAGGCACAAGTAAATTGAATCTAAAAATAAATGGAAATGGGAATTAAGTATATATACTATAAAAAAATATGGTTACGGTATATATACAAACTATAATAATTATTGGAAGCCGTAGTAAGTTTGAAGAAACAATAAATTTGAAATCTATAAAAAACAAAACGGTCATCCATTTTTAGATTGTGCCAATAAGTGATTCAAAAAATTCCATGTGAAACGTTCAAATGTTAAAAGTTTTAAAAAATACTGAAATTAATAGCAGTTAAGTGTTTATTTTATACCAATCCATTCAAATTGATTATATAATAGTATCACCGATCATTCACACCAAAAATTTATACCACCTTAAATTGAATTTGATTCAAGAATAATATTTAAAAGTTTACGTTACGGGAAATGTGAAAGGGCAGTGTTCTTATTGATTTAGAGATTGATAGATAACTACGGCTGTAGTAAAAAAAGTACCTTCTTATCTAAAAATATAAACTATCAATTTGAGAATGTACCTGTGTTTAATTACCCTAAGTACATTAACACAAAAATTAATCTAACTCAAAAATGTTTTGCTCCATGCGACAAAATTTGTTACACTATAAGTCCATTTCACCAAACTCAAAAAAAGTAAAAAAAAACTAAAATTAGTTAATTTAAAATTGTGAATATAATTTTACTTTTAATGGAAAAAGTTGGTTAAAGACCGTTGATTTATTTATTTACTAGATTTATTATATGCTCAAAAAGAACTTACCAACTGCAGTATCGTAAGGTACTTTTTCCACCACAAATATTTAGTGACTGCCGGTCCAAGTACTGACAATCCATAATAAGCATATAATAAAACATGAATAGAAGAATTGACCATAGCTGGCAAAAAGGCTGCAAAACGATGATAAAGATTAGGCATATATATGTCAATGATAAATGTTGTAAGCTCTTACTAGATCCACTTGGCACCCATTTAATGCCAATCCACCACAATACGAACATAGTGGAGTGATGATATACGTGTAGGAAAGAAAGTTGATTTTTCTTCTTTCTTAAGATAAAGAAGAATGTGTCGCAGAATTCCAACAGTTTTGAGAAATAGTACCACCAAACAGCATTGGCGATCTAGAATAAAAATAGTTTACTTATGGCTACAATTACTGGCATGTTTTATATTAAATTATAAATTATTAAACACATTTTTAATTGAATATAACAAATTAACGATATATAAAAATACTTAATATAATATACCTGTAACTCATCTGGATTATGTTTCTGTCTACAAGGTTCACAAATATAGCTGTAGCGTAATCTAGTCGAAGCAGTTAAGAGCTGAAAAAAGAAAATAATTATATAATAAAGGTAAAAAGAATAATTACAGTATATACTAATGTAGAGATAGAACTATATGATATGGGATGATCATTAATTTTGAAAACCCGTTCTATAATATTATATTCGATCCAATAGATATTGCTTTAAAATATATTATTTCTGCAGGATATGGAGGTTTCCGAGAAAAAAAACGTTTCTTTCCATTATAAGATTTAAATTCACATCCCAAAATGTCCACCGGTATCACATGACAATAAATTTATGAACGAAAGCATCGAAATCATTAATTTTGCGTATTAATCATGAATTTTAATGCCTATAAGTGGCGTGTCCTGGACAAGTGCATATAAAATGATAAAATAACAGATATATAATTGAAAAGTCCCCGTCTTACCATAGTAAAACACATTTTTTTGCCAAGATTAGTTTTTCTTATTCAACATAATTCCCCTCAAGGGTGATTATATCATCACTTCTTCATTCGACGAAAATTTTTTCCCAGCGAGCATTACTTTGAGATATGAGAACACGAAATAGCCGCTGGAGGTCAGATCTGGGGAATACGGTGGATGAGGAAGCAATTCGACGCCCAATTCATGGATTTTTGCTATCGCTTTCACTGACTTGTGACAAAGTGCATTCGGTCTTGGTGAAGCAACACTTTCTTTTTCTCCAATTGCGGCTGTTTTTCGGAGATTTCGTCCTTCAAACTACCCAATAACGCTATGTGATAGTCGCTGTTGATGGTCCTTCCAAGTTTTTCAGCTCTTCAAGGTAGTCAATGAAATTTATTCCATGCGCATCCCAAAATACAGACGCCATAAGCTTGCCTTCCGACTGTTGCGTTTTCTCACGCTTTGGTTCATCCTGTGAAGTCTACTCGGATGAGTGCCAATTAGACTTGGAAATGATGGAGCCATGTTACATCCATTGTCATCTTCAAACACTGCTCCGAATCATCAACTCGTAATTGTTTTTGCTCAAAAGTGGGCTCCCGAGACATCCACTTTGCAGAGAGCTTTCTCATACCCAAATATTCGTCAATGATATGATGTACACGTTCAGCTGATATCTTTAGAGTGTCTACTATTTCATTCAATTTCAATTTACAGTCATTCAAAATCATTTTGTGGATTTTTTAAATGTTTTCGTCGATAACAACCATTTTTGGGCGTCCACTGCGTTCACAGTCTTCGGTCCTCATTTTACCACGTCTAAATTTAGCATACCAACTTTTGCTTCAACTGTATTTTTTCTCTTCAAAAAGCAACATCTCAACATATTTTATCAATACGCGAAATTCTTTTTTATCCATTTTATTTCACAATAACAAAAGTTGCTACACTCAAAATGCTATAATTCACGGACTAATGATCCGACAGCTGTCAAATTTATAAACGCATTTGAGAGTTAGGCCTAACTAAACAGCATATGGGTATATTCTACATTCTATACATCATCCATCACTAAACACTGATATAATTCGTTCTGACTGGTATTATCGACTAATCATGGCGGTTTATTATATTTTTCGTTTTTACATTTTATCAAATAAATTATCAGTTCTGATCTAAATAAGAAAATAATGTTTTTTACATATCTATTAGTCTCATTTCATTAAGTAAATACAATATTTTTTTTTGTATTTACTGTCATTATCTCAATTAGTAATTGAAGTAATACCACTTTAAGTGATATATTATTTATTATTGTAAATTTTGAATATCAGAGAACATTGATAAACATTGATTAAGTATTCAGGCACCAACAGTTAATGGGGCAATAGTAAATAGTTGTCACTTATAGACTATAGATTTGAGTTGTGTATCGTATTCTGAGGTTAATCCATACATAGAGAAAATAATCGCAGCTATTCAATTACTTTAAATTGGTGAATCTAAATGTCCAAATTGGTGACTAAATTGTGAAAGTTTTACTTAAACAATCTGAACCAAGTTGAAGATATACGAGGTCATGTCTAGGAAGCTACTCGATCAAAATACCAACAAACCAATTTAAAAATTATAACCAATGATTGCATAGTTAAATAGCATATCTAAAGATACAGATAGAAAAGTTTTAGATGTTTATTGAATTGAAAATAACGATCTTATAATTACAACAATTCCAGAATACGAAATGGTTTCATCCCATAATAATTAATAATTTGATAGAGAATTTTCAAAGTCCAATGGCATGAATAGCTTAATGGTTGTAAGTGGATCCTACAACCCACCCAAGTATAGATTTTACGACATTATTAGGTCGACATGAATATAGATTTATAATGTGAAATAAAACCCCCCTTTACATACGAAGATGAAGTTTTATATTTGCATACAAATCAGAAGGCGTCTTCTTTTATCGTCCTATAAGCCTGTTACCTGTGATCTCTAAACTATTCAAAAAACTATACATTAAAAGACTCAAAATAATCGCAGAAGAGAGAAATATTATTCCAGACCATCAATTTGGCTTCCGTAATAAATACGGAGCAATAAACTAATACATAGATTAGTCAACAAAACTAACAAAAACTTAAACGATAGGCCTTCGATAAGGTGTGGTACACTGGACTGCATGTTAAACTGAAAAAGCTTTTGCCCATACGCACTTTCAACTGCTGAAATTGTATCTCACAGACAGATATGTTATTGTCAAACAGGGTAACGAGTACACTGACCTACACCCAACATATATGAATGTTCCGCAGGGCAGTGTTCTCTGCCCATTGTTATATATTATGTATACGGCTGACCTACCGACCTCAAGAAACACTACTGTTGCAACATATGCTGACGATATAGCGGTTTTATTATCACACGATGATCCAATATCAGCCATTCGAATTGTGGTTGAAAACGTGGCGTATCAAAGCAAATGAGACAAAATCTACCCATGTGACATTCACCCATTGTAGAAAAACATGTCCGTTAGTAAAATTGAATAATCATGAACTTCCGCAAGCAGATAACGTTAAATATCTGGAAATGCATTTCGATCGACGTTTGATATGGAAAAGACATATAGTGACAAAACGCAAACAGCTTGGAGTTAAACTAAACCAAATGTATTGGCTGATAGGGCGTAAATCTTAGTTATCACTAGATAACAAGGTTTTGCTGTATAAGTCAATACTTAGGCCTGTGAGGCCTGTGGGGCCTTAATAGCTGTGGGGTAGTACTAGCAAATTTAACCTAGATATCCTCCAGAGGTTCCAGAATAAAGTGTTGCGAGTGATTCAGCGCGATATTCCCATAGAACCCATTATGAGTGTGATTCGGAGTGTTAGAGCGAACTACTCTGAAAGACTATTAGTACATCCCAATGCACTGGCCAAACAGTTAAATGTGCGCGATGACAGTGAAGTGCGTAGGCTCAAACGCAAACTACATAGAGTGAGATTTAATAATCTCTAGAATAAGCTAGAATAGTATCTAGAATAAGATTCAGATTATAAGTTGTATAGTAGATCACTTACTGAAGTGATCTTCTACATGGCAGGATAGTTATATTATATAACTGAAATCATATAATAGTACCTATTGCCCACGGGCAGATTGTTGACGTTCTAGGAGATTAATTTAAAAAAATATTTGCATACACTCACAAACTAATTCAGAATTATATCTGCCTGAAATCTATAACGATTGTGCCAAAATGATAGTGTAAGATGCTTTAAAATGGTGTTAATGCACTCGCCCAACCATTAAATGCACATGATATGAGTGAAGTTCCTAGGTTAAATCATATAATCATATAAAATCGGACATAATTAATCTATATTTATCATTAAAAAAAGTAATCAAGATAAAAAAGCGATGAAAGCTGATGGTAAATAACAAAGTAGTTAAATGGTGATCAAATGAACTATTTCAGAATTGAACGGTATAAAGTCATTACTGGTACACCCGTAAAATCTCGAATAATTAATTACTATAGATATCTACATTTTTACAACATTATTATAATAAAATTTAATGAGAAACTATGGATAATTAATATTTTGTGTTAGCAGATCAAAAAAACATTTCATTATCATTTTTTTATATTTTTCATTAAATTGCAATGCCCAATTTCAATTTAAAATTGAAAAATCATCAGAAGAATTTACTAACCTGAACCGCAATGTACATATTTAACGCAGCCATGGACATATTATATGGGACTAACAAAACAGATAGTTTAAAGGGCTCCCGTTTTTCCATTATTTTAGGTCCAATCCATACCAAAAATAGATAAAGAGCTGTGAATAGCAGCGTTGGAACAGGAGAATCCACTAAAGCCCATCCCCTTGTCCTTTCATCTAAAAACACGTTTAAAAATCATAATAAAAACAAGCAATTATTAATAACATTTCAAGGAAGCAAAAAGTATTTTTTCAAAATTTACACGTAAAAATACGTTATCTTACCTGACAATGTTAATGTCCACAAGTAATAGTCATAAGCTTGTTGGAACATTGAATTGTTTGCTTTGAAAAGGTCAGCCATTTTTGTCTCCCAATTTGGTTATCAGATTTTCTAAAAAATTACAAAATTATTAATTACAAATAAATTAATTAATTAAGATATATTAGAAATATAATATAGAAAAATACTAAAAATGCAATTATTTATTTATTTTATAATTTATAATTTTTAATTTTATTTTAGAAATATTAATGTTTAAAAACGCAACAAATATACAATTTTATAAATATAAGCCATTTTTTTCCAGTGTTTTTATAATTTTTTCAAAAAGCTACAATATTAAAATTGTTAGATATTTGCTTCATTATAATATAGAGTAAATAAATGTTGTGCAAGGTGCCTTTGTAAACTGTATATCGAATTTTTTTCTTTGACATTTAATATTAGTCATATTTAATTGCAGATTATTCATAAAGGCCAAGTCCATATATTATTAAACAACTGTTCGAAAATTAGTAGTTATCTAAATCGGCATCAACAACAGAAATTTATTTTCGATACATAGGAACAAGATTAAATTAAAACAAAAAACAAATATTTCTACCGATTATTATAAAACGGTTATCAAATAATAAGTAAATTATCGCTTGTTTCACAGCTGATTTTGTAAGACCAGAAAAGGTTCAAGATTAAATAGTCTACAGTCACAATGTTAGTTAAAATACTCTGTTCGTTGTTTTTATTTTGAAAGAAGTAGTTGAAATTGCTCTTTAAGAATATAATGTTCATTCCACCAATAAATACCGGTGAGCTCTAACCATTAACTGATAATATGATTCATATAAGTTCATATAAATCCTCTAATCTTCATTTGTTCAGTATTGAATTGTAAATATTCACAAACAGTATTTTATGTTTATAAAGTTCTGTATTTCAGTCTAAAACTCAGTCAGCTTGCTTTTTAAACACTAACCATATCATATGAGACGTCGTAGAAAAAATGTTACCAACTGTTTCTATGGTGTAATGGTTACAACGCTGAGCTAACATGCGGAGATTGCGGTTTCGATTCCCCACAGGGCAGCAATTATTTTTGTTCTATTTTGATTGGAACATTTATCAAATCACCTAGATTAGGTAGCGGACTCCAGGGCCCCAAACGTTCCTTATTTTCAATATTTATTCCTACATTTACTTGGGCTATCCATTGTAATACTTAATAAAATAATTGCGTAATTTATTGGGTAAATATCTAACACTAAAAAGGGATAAATAAAATATTTTTAATAAAAAAAGTTGAACCAATTTTAAAAAATAAATAAGGAGCTCATTAAAGAGTAAACAATAATCAAGACAAAAAGATTATTAAGACAAAAAAAAACGTTTTCAGATAAAATATGTACATAATAATCATTGTAGTAAGTAAATAAAAATAAACAAAAATCTTATTTAACATATCTATTACACGTATTTTATATTCGACTATATACGCACAATTTAGCTTAATATCTACCTAAATCTGTTTATATATTTAAATTTTGTTTTAGCTACTACCAACTGATCAGTTTGAAATCGGTGCAGAGCATAAACAATACAAAAATAATAATATAATTTTCATATACACAAAATTATATTACGAACGAAACAAATGACAAAAAAACAAAAGTCATCAGTTGATAGTAGTTTAAATAATGTTGTAAATAGATAAATAGATTTAGGTATGTATTAAGCTAAATTGTGTGTATTGGTAGAATATAAAATACATGTAGTAAATAGATTAAATAATGTTTTGTTTGTTTTTATTTAGTTATTACAACGATTTTTAAGGTTTTCTTGTCTTAAGTTTCATTATTTTTTACTTTTTAGTAAATTCCTTATTTATTTTCTGAAGTCGGTTCAATTTTTTTGTTATATATATTTTATCTTTATCCATTTTCTAAAAATATATATTTAAGAACTTTTAATATTAGACAAAAAATATAGACAAATTAATACAATGAAAATCACAACTATTAATATAACTTTATAATCTGTTTTAATTTATCTCTGCATCTAAGCTAATGTAATTATAATATTTTCACAAGTTTTATTTGTCACCTTCTCTTTCTGCCTTTTCACCTACTTATTTGGTGCATAATTATCCAAGAAAATGCAATATAATGTTTTACAAATCAAGTATAATTATATCCGTAACAGATACAATACTACCATTTCACGTTTCAAATAATTCCCATTAGTCACACTATATCTGCACCTAGTTAATCTTTTCGCATCGAACAACACCTTTCATTGAAACGAGAAAGTCAAAAAGCGTATCATTTCAGACGTGCTCTTCAAAACTGAAACCAATTAAGGACTGTGCAATTTTTTTTCGCGGTAAACTTCGATTTTCCTCGAGCTCGTTATCGCGAACAATGCGAACTTATGTCCGGGTCAAAAAACGCTCTCCTCGCTTTCCAGATGCAGATACGCTCGTAAATACGGAAAGCGAAAGTGCTGGAGCAAGAGAACCCTCTCGCTCTGATGAAGTCACTTATTTCACTTTCTTGGAATGCGTTTCCTTCCAACAAAATCTGGTTACAGTTAAATAACTTTTACTTTCCCGCAATAAACTGGACATCTCGCCTTAATACGTTAAAGGGAAGTTTTCACTGCTAATAAAATTTTATTATCTCAATGGTAACGGTGATTCTTAAGTCTCAACTACCGAACACATAAGATAATGACCGGAATGTTTGTTTAACTAGCTTTTCCGGAGCAATAAAATTAAGGCTTGCTTGCAAAAAATGCACTAATACAAAGTAGAACAAAAGAAAATACTCGAATTTATGTCATGAATGTATAATCATCTTTATTAACATAATTTATTCTTAAGTTATGCTTATTTTAATATTTTTGATATGCACAACTCACTATCACGATTACAAAAGAGAAGATGAAAATAATAGAACTATTCATTATGAATGTCTTTTGTAAAAAATTTTAACAAGGAATCTTATTTGGTGTCTTCATCCTGATAATACATCTTCCCATCCTTTATTCCCAATTTTCTTTACCACAAATTCAACTTATATTTTCTCTAACCGTCTTAAACACCTGACTTAAGGCCACCTGATATTATGTCCAACAGTGATTGTTTAAGGGGCCGAAATATCAGGTGACATCTATTTTGATCAGCTATATCTATCGGTGAAAATACGTTGCAAACAAAGAAGTAAACCATTGTTAAATTCGGTGATTATACACATATCTGCTTAAAATCATAGTTTTCAATTTTCTGTTTCTGTTATTGAGTTATTCAATATATCGAGAATAGCATTTTCTCTACTTTTACTATTTGGTTGATTTGAAGAATTGTCTATGTCGGTTTCAATTATTTTAATGTAGTTATTTTGAATTAAATGATAAAAAAACGGGGTTGAGACTTCGACGTATAGAGACTAAACGAAAAAAGAGTTACCATATGAATTGACTGAAAATTCAATTTCGAACCGTTCGAATATCATAGATCCATTGCTTCATGGCAGAAAAAAAGAAAAGCTTTTTATGGAGTATTGTGGCTGTCGATGGAAAGTATAGTAAGATCTGCTACTACAATTCTAAACGCAGAATTCATGGGTTAGTCCAGAAGAGCCATCAACATCGACATCGAAGCGGAATATTCAAGGCCATAAGCTTCTGCATATGGTGTCCTGCGCTGTATCCATATGCTGGTCAGCAAGGTGATGTTTTGCGACGTGAGTTGAATAAATTGCGTATTCAGCGTATTCTTGAAAAAATACCTGCAATATCAAATAACAGAAGAAATAATCCTCTTTCAAACGTTGTAATAGTAATAAATAATATAATATTGTAGCTTAAATAGGAAATTCTACCGCATTCACGTATTCGCCAGATATTAGCACACTGTGATTGTCAGTTATTGGCTTAGAATTTGGAAATTTAATTGAAGATTAAATCGTTACCAAACCAACATCGTACATATTGACATAAACATGGAAAAAAGTTTGGAAAATTATTAAAAATATTTTAATTATTCTATATTGTAGTATCAAATCATCAGACCATAGCAATCACTTAATACATTTATAAAAACTATTTGCGTAAAAATATTATTTTTCTTGATCATAGTAATAAGCTATTTTATAAGATATGTTGTAAGAAAAAACACTGTTGAAGTTAAAGAATTGTAGATTTTAATTTATATCAAAATATTATATATTAATATTGATATAAAATAATTCATAATAATAATAATAGACAATAAATATATAAATAGTTATATAAGTCGAAACAACAGCCTGGATAAGATCGGATATTTTCTAGGATAGTCTCACCCGCCAGTTGCTGGATATAATGAAAAGGGTTGTAGTGCGAAGCCCTGATTCATATTAATATATATATAATATATATATAATACTAAATGGTAAAAAGGGGTCTCTAAAATACTCAACAGTAAAAGATAAATTGAAACTACGACAATCAGTACAATTATACTGGAAGATAGTAGCAGATTTTATAATTATATAAGTTTAATATAATATTTGCCACAGGAGGATTAAGATTCAGCGGGAAGATAAACAATTTACAAGAATTAATTTATCACAGTAAAATCAAGACTTAACTATGATTGCCTTAAACTTCATTCTTAAAAGCAGTTTTAGTGGTAGATTATCGATATTTGTAAACATCAATTCAATTAACAAACCCCTCACTCAGGCCTGTGTACCATTGTAAAGTTTAGTAAGTGCTTCCTACCATGTGTACCACTAGGATTTAAAAATACTGCAACTTTCTAAGGCCACCGAAAATTAAATACTACAAAAAATTAACTGAAGTATATATTTAGTTTTTTATGAAATGAATCTAGCTACCTCTAGTATTGTAGCACTGAACTAGGCTAAAACATACAAATAATAACAAAGTCTATATTTTATCTATATTTTATCAAATAAATAAATGTATTCAAAATGACAATTATTTTTTTAAATGTTCCATCGAACTAAATTATAATCTTAATCTCTCATCATCAAAGCAAACACTCATCACAACCTCTCAGATTTGTATTATTTTTAGCGAAAAAAAAACAGTCCAATTCCGTAGTATTTTTCCTCAATAAGAGAGAAAATCAAGCGTCATTAATGTAAAACGAGAGAAAGTAACGAATCAAAGATATCAAAGAAATCACTCTATAAGACTGGTTTGCTTTGATTTGTTTATTGGAACAACAATGTAAACGCTTCCGTTAAATAAGTGGTATTCACATATGTTTAATACTCATCTATACAAATAATGAAGATAAACCATTAAATTTTGGTAAATATTTTTCATAAATATTGATATATTTTATCTAAATATTGATATATTTTATCGAAATATTGATATATTTTATCTAAATATATAAGTTCATGTTCTAACTACATCTTATCAAAAACACTTTTAAAATATTACTATATGATCAAATATCAGATAAACATCAAAATTATGTGTCATCGCAGATTTAGAGCGCAGTAAAAATATTATATTCTCAAAATGTTGATACTTATACGCTAATAACGATTTTTTTATTGTATAATATTTGTCTAGAACTAGATGAGGATATAATTAAAGTAAAAAACTATGGTCAGTTAGCTATGTTTGTTTTTAACACAGAACAATACAATATTTTATTATTAGTTTGCTGCTCTCTTTTTTATTATTGAGCTCAAATTCAATCGAATTATTTCATCAACATTTCTAGCAACATAGCGTACACCAAATTTGTGATAATTTTGCGACGAAGCAGTCTATACTAAATAAAAATCAAGTAAAATATCAGTCGAACCGAAAATGGCGATTGAAAACAGTCGACTAAAACAGTCACTGGTAAAAAGTAGTAAAATCAATCGAACCCGAAATAGCGGCTGAAACAGTCGATAGTAAAAAGTAGTCAATTACTAAACAGTCGATAGTCGATTTCAGTCGATAGTTCCCAACATTAATAATTATTATTATATTTAATATTTAATTTCGTTATAAATGACAGCAAAATTATTAATACTTTTTTATATTAAATATTTAGGCTATATCCATGTTATCATAACCGAAATTTGTTAACTCAACTATGATTTTTTGAAATAATTAAAGTGACACCTCATTAATTGTTTTACTTTTATCGAACATAAATTATGTCGCACTCTGACTAATTTAATATATCCTTTGGAACAACTTTACTTAAAAGATCACTGCTTGGACTGCACTTGAGCATTGCTTTTTTGAATATATATGTCATTAATAGCTAAAACAACACTCAGTAATATTTTTATATCGCTAAACGTTATTTTAAACATGTTGCATCATCAATTGTGTAATAAAATAAGATTGATGATATATTATATATTAACCACAATAGCCTTATCTGTAAAAATTTGTTTATAAATAATTAAATTGCTGCGATATTACCACATAAGGCTGTCACATTCACCATCCTATCGTTATTTTAATTATTTTTAAAATGTTAGCGTCACTTAACCTATATGTCGAATATATTGTGTTTTATAACAAATATTCAGAAGATTGGACTTGAGATCAAGTACTAACGAATCACAGGAAGGTGCATCAGGCCTAACTCCAAACCTACAAGAGATCTGCTTAAAGTACCAATACTGTCTACCAAGGTGCCCTGTGAATGTGGGAAAGTGTACATACGAGAAACTGGAACGACAAAAAAAAGATAAAAGCCATAATTAACTGAACTCTGGTTAGACACTGGCTACAATATTCAGTTCAATGGAGTCAAGGTTTTTGGCCATTGCATAAATGCATTTTGAGAGAAAACATGGAAAAAGTTTTGAGATCTATAAACATCAAAATAATCTCAATAAAGACAAGCGCTACTGGCCAACCCTATCTGGCATTCCATCCTCCCGGTTTTTTAAAATTATTCACTCAACATCATTCAACAGTGATCAACAAAAACAACTCTTCAATATCAGAGCTCCGGCCCTGAAGATACAATCTATAAAATTTGCGAAACGTCGACTAGTAGTCAATAAATGCAACTCCAATCTCGAAGCTTATGATTCAAATATGCAGAATTTTTAAAAACCTCTATGAATATCATCAATCACTTTCATCAGAAAACAAATATGAGAATTTTAAAATAAATATATGACAACTCACCAAAAAGTAAGTCTAATCAATTACTTTAAAATTATAAGCGAAATTAGTAGCCTGCTTACTAATATACTCTCGCAATGTTTATCAAATTATTATGTATAACCGAATAATAATTAATTGTCAAATAACTATAAATATTAAATAATATACTAAACTTTTAATATATAGCACACATAAGGTAAACACAACAGGAGTACACGATTTAATATTTATGAACAATACTTTCAAAGTAATTGGCTGACGATAATTATCTTTATTTTAATAATTATGCAGGTGGTTAATAGAAATCTATTGACTATTCGATTAATTTCATACTAGTTCGAGTTGGCTTACTTTCTTCTTGTCTTTATCTTATATGTTTCGCTGTTAAATTATTTTAAGGTATGATTACTGACTTGGCCTTTGTAATTTAAAATTTTTGTATCATAATATTCATATTTTATTAATGTTATAGTAGGTATTTAAAAAGCTATTAAAAGCAATTACTGAAAAATATATTAAGTTAAAAGATTAAGAATCACAAAAATTTTAAAAAATATAATGACATAACATCCAAATAAAATCAATTGACTAATCTTACTCTATACTAACCTTTTATGAAATTACAGCAATATCGTCGTTAACAAAATTCACTAATATCTACAAGCTGAAGAAAACCCCGCACAATTTTCTTCAACAACAGATCAAAAATCTCAATACGAATTCGACAACATCCTTTCGTTCCATCATTGAACTCGATGAAACCACCGAATAGAAAAGAAGTTAAACACCGAGAAATCCCGTAAACTTTATATTGGAAAAAATATGAACAAAATTTAAATGCAGTTCGACTTATTGTCGAGGGTTGGGTGCGATACGACCTCTCCAATGTTAAGGAGAAGAGTGATCGAGTGAAGAACAAGTCACGTTCAAAGAAGACACGTTTCGTTTAGTGAAAATTGGTCAAAGTAGGCCGCGGATATCGAGGTACAGAATGAAGAGCTGTTCCGTTGCGTGGTGCCACTTTCTCGATTTTTGGTCGGTCGAATAAGGTTGCTAGACGACGTAAAACAAGTCCGTTAGCACGACTATCGCGACTTGACCATCGATGAAAGTTTCGGAATTTAGTGATTGATGTTAACGATCTCGAAATATTGACGAAGAACACTTTGATTATGTGACATTATGTGTGTTATGCTGTACAACATCTTCAGGTCTAAACAAACAAGTGCTACACAATTAATTGGAACATCATTCATAATTAAATCAAATTTCGATTTCATAATGATACTTTCTCCGTGCCAAAATCAAAAGATGTCCGTCTTTTGATAAATATCAAAAAGAAAAAGTGAAAATTAAAAAGATACATTATTAATGTTTGAAAGCCTACATTTATTTCAGTAAGAGTGGTATTATAAAAATTTCATTATTAATTAATTAATTATAGTAAAATTTTAAAATGCATTCATAACAATGAATGATAAATATTTTTATTTCTATGCACCAATAACATGACATTAATATGACATTTTTTAAAAGTATCTGTAAAAACAACTCTTTTATATCTTCTTAGTTTTTGTTTTACAAGCTAAAGTTTATTTGATGTTAAATGATACATTTGGCGGTTTTTAAAGTTTGAAGAACATCAGTATTTTTTACTTATATGTAGCTATACCTTTAAAGTCAGTTCGAAATCCTGAGCTACCAGGAGTGTTGTCTAGTTATTCCTTTCTTTTGTTCTCTGCATAAGATTTAAGAATTTACTTTAATAAATATATTTTAAATTAAAAACACATATTCTTAATGCTTGAAAACTGACACTTAAAAAAACTATTAAAAAATCCATTCCTAATAAGAAGAAAGTTTTAATTAATGTTGAAAAATTATCACAAATATATTTTGTTAAAGTTTATGATGTTTCTATATGGTTCTTTAATTATATTTTATATGTTTAGAAATATGATGCTATACGAAAAATATTTCACCTTATATCCAAATCGTGAGCAACTGCCAATATAATCCTTATATTCTTAAAATTGTCCATTGGCCAAATCTAATAGAATTTATTTCGCTAACATTAAATAACTGGCAATATAGCGATCCATTTTCTCCCTGCTTCAGCATTTTGATAAGCTATACTACATTGATCTGAACAAGTAGTAATCAGATATCTAAAGAGCCGAACTAGGTAATGACAGAACTTGCCATCTGAGCTACAAAAGTGTATCATTGTAAGCGTTATTGCAACAGTTTGAGATCACTTGTTGATCCCAACTTTGCTATCGATGTGGATGGTTCTTCTGGACTAACCTATAATGTTTGTACTTGATATTATCGTAACAGATCCACTTTTCATCGCCAATCATATTAGGTGACAGAAAACTCTTATTTTTTGCCTGACAAGCAATGAAACAGCGAAACTGTGTTTTCAATCAATTATAACCCTTGCTTTGGTTCTTTTTTTCCACTTTTAAACACCTGGAAACAATTGATTTCGAGATTCGAAATCTTGTAACTCATTGTCTTCGAACATTTTTAGTCCAAGTTGTTCTTTATCAAAACCGATAATTTTGTCATGACGAACCAGCATCGCCATAACTTTCCAAAGTATTCTTCAAGTCAAACAATAAAAGTAATGAATGTCGTGTAGTGACCTTGAGGCATGTCGAATAGAACTAGAACTAGAACCCGATAACGAATAGCTGGCAACCCCGAAACGTTTATCTGGGATGTTATTGAAGGATATTTCCAATCATTCAGTACTCGACCATCGTTTGGTTTAGACGTGCCACCATCGACTGCCCAAGCCTCGTTACCAGGTACCACCTCTGCCATCCGTTTTATCATTTATATTTTTATATTTTTATATTACTTCAATAAATAACAGTCACATAATGTAAACACTACTGTTTCAATTCGTTTTACCTCCATTCACCGAGCCATATCTTTTATCCTAAAGTGGTGACCCCGACGTGATTTTTCGCAAAATTGGGTTTGGACTCGTGAATGGAGGGTACGTGCAATATGGTGTATTTTACGTGGCCGTTATATTTTTTGCTTCAACATTTTCAATATTTTTAATTCTACTGATTGCAATCACCGTAAAGTCGTCATGCCTTCACCGAGGTACCAGAACTGCCAACGTCTCGTCGTCGGAGAAAATAAGCTACCACGTCGTCGAACAATCGATCCTCCCACAGCATCGATTACGGGAGCCCTGTCCGAAAAATAGCTTGTTTTCAACGTCGTCGATGGACTACGTTCAAGTGCCAAAGCGATAATGAAGCAGCGGTATCTGTAGGAACGGAAGATATCAACAACCGTACCAGATCGCAACCGTACCAACCACAACTGTTTCGATTTATCATATTTTTCAAAGCCCTTTTCATGCAGCGCATTTTGTTTGGTATATCAGTGTTTTGTATTTAATTTATTTTCATATATTTTTGTATTTTTATTTGCTTAAAATAATTGTATGTAAAATTCTGACAGGGGAGTATTGTAGCGACCTTGAGGCATGTCGAATTTTACATCGTGGAATAATGGTCTACAAATTACCCAGAAATATAATCCCAGATGTTGAACACGGGCGGGGTGCCAGCAGCGCCAACTAGAACCCGATAACGAATAGCTGGCAACCCCGAGACGTTGATCTGGGATGTTATTGAAGGGTATTTCCAATCATTCAGTACTCGACCATCATTTGGTTTAGACGTGCCACCATCGACTGCCCTAGCCTCGTTACCAGGTAACACCTCTGCCATCCATTTTATCATTTGTATTTTTATATTTTTATATTACTTCAATAAATAACGGTCACATAATGTAAACACCACTGTTTAATTTGATATTAGATATGAAATTTAAAAATAGATATTTGAAATACGTTCCGAGAAAACAAACGTCCAACTTTTTTAATGGGCGTTATTTGGTAAATATTTGAGGGAAAAAGATATAAACTTTCACGATAAAATCTGAATAGACTAATACGATAGATACTAATAAATATCATGTCTATATACAGCTAGCATTTTTGAAATACTTAAATTTTTAAGGTAAACAAAACATTCAATTTTAGGTAAAATAAAAACATTGTAATAATTACTATATAGTTTATAATAGACAACCTACTAAAGAGAAAACCACTTCCGGCGTCTACGAAATATAATCGTTCCTGAAGTTGACTGTTAGAAACCTGACTATCAGAATTCTTCAGATGAAGAGCACTAACTTATTTATTATATAACGTTTGACTATAATAATATATTTTCTAATTCTAATCTTTTTACTTTTAAATGTTATTTATTTTTGACTATATCTGAATATACAAGGTTTGTACAATAACCTCAAATTAAACGATAGAAAAACAAATTATCTTAAACAAAAAATTAGTACTCAAAATAGTTTCATTATTTGACATAAATTTTTCCCATATTTCTGATAATATAGCTATGTTGTGTCGAAAGAACTATGTTGGTTTGGCAACCACCCAACCAATATCGAAATTCAAACTTCGAAGGCATTTCGAAAGCAACTACAAACCAGAGCGGCATCACCATACATTTTTAAAGGGTTGGATTCATATCATAATTATCATACTGATATCTACAAATCAAATAGAGACACAAAGGTGATGAATATCGAAAATGCAATTTAAAGTGTTCCTTTATTAGTCCATATACAATGAATAAATGAATAACGCAGAATGGAAAACTGCTGAATAAAAATAACATCGAATTTAACGGTTAAGTTAGATTGTTTAATGGTTGTTTACATTTATACCTCGCATATTCATCACTAGATGTCGCTTATCAAAATATATGCAAACACCTAAAAAGTTACAAAGTAGATGTGCTGCGAGAAATAACTCTATTGGGTTTAGGTTTGATATTTTTGGGTGTTTAGTGAGGACGAATTGTATACTTTCCGTCTCTTTTTAACCAGAAATGTTTAATTCAAACAATAGATATGAAACGATGTGATGGAAATAACTTCGACAGCTGTCATGAGATTTAGGAGTTAGTTTACTAACCAAAGATATTTTATTCTAGGACGACCATTTAGTATTTGTAAACATGAAATTTGTATATTGAAAGATTCACATTTCATGATCTATTGCGTCCGTTTTTAACATTTTTATTATTCTTTTGTAATACATATCGAACATGTAATATATGGTATGTATGAATAGTATTATATTATTGTGTAATGTATATATTTTGCGATCTGCTGAGCGAAATCACAGAGAATGACGAGTTCAATCAATAAATGAAAATAAACAAAAAACAAGCAAAAAAGCTGCCAATTATATTTATGTTTTCAACTGATTTTGATATTTTAAAATGTTAAAATGTTTACAACTTTCACAAGCATAATAGTCTTCATTATTAAATAAATACCAAATGTTAAATGAATATATGCATTATTTTTTATACTATTACTGTCAATGTATTTCATCTAATCATTCTAAATTTTAACATATTATGGGGTTGGCTAAAAATTAATTTCGGTTTTGAATTAGACTTTGAACTGCCTCGTTAACCAGGTTACGAACATTTTTTTTGGTTTTTAATATCAAGTATATTTGAATTAGATCACAATAAAATTACTCATAACTGTTCTTTCACAGGTGAAAAAAATATGGGAATATATTAATTTTATTATCATCGATCAAGTTCAATAATAAATTTTCCGTCGCAAATTATATTCCTTTGTGACAATATATGATAATACAGCAAGTTTAATCATCAACTGTTTTTTGTTTCTTAATTAACTGATAATATGTTATCTACTTATCACTAATCAGAAATTTTGTCAAAATTCAATCACAAAGTTGCCAGAAATGTGACAAAAAATTATTCCACATATTTATAAGAATTAATAATAATTTATTTTGTATATAATGAGGTTTGCTTTTTCAATAAAAGCAGAGTAATATCGATAAGGAATGAAACAAAATGTGTACAAGGTATTAAAGAAGTTCTTTTGGATTTGAAGGGCTCAGTACCAGTATGTCAGGAATATATAATCGTTTAAATGTTTTCGATATCTGCCGTATATATTCGGATGAATTTGAACTTTGATCTGGTATAGGTTGACTCTAAATGCATCAATCTACTGCAAGTAACTGACAAAGACTTGCCAGTTCAGAAAACTCCACAAGAAAAAGCCTAGCAATTAGAGCCAACACAAGTCTCACCAACATTTTTTTCGAAAAGGTAGCGATCATTGGCCAATAAGTAATTTTTTGTAAATATATTGCCACTTGGTGATTCTGATATGGATCAGCACCATTCTACAGGGGATAGTACATGTCAGGTCTTGTAAGTGATATTTAAGTGTTTTATATGCTTTGTTTTGCGACGATTGAAACAAACTATCGGTAAAATATTTAATCTTTCAGATGATGTTGTCGCAAACGTTTCACGAGCGACAGTATCCACGATAATAACAGTACACATAGCACAGGGTAAAACATCATCGGAGAAAAGCAATAGTAGGTAAAACCCAATGTTAACTCATATAGACCGACGAATATTAAAGAGGATTATAGCTAGATACATTGTCTTGGTGAAGCAACACTTTCTTTATCTTCAAATGCGACTGTTTTTCGGAGATTTCGTCCTTCTAACGCTCCAATAACGCTATGTAATAGTCGCTGTTCATGGTCCACCCTTTCTTAAAGTAGTCAATGAAATTATTCCATGCGCATCCCAAAATACAGACGCCATAACCTTGCCAGCAGTGTGCAGTCCACTCGGATCTATTCGACTCGGATGACTCGGACGCACTCGGATCTTATCGGACTATTGATTAGACTTCGGAGTGAAACGATGAAGCCATGTTTCATGCATTGTCACATATCGACGCAAAAACTTGGGTTTATTACGCTTGATCATCTTCAAATACTGCTCCGAATCATCAACTCGTTGTTATTTTTGGTCAAAAGTGAGTTCGCGCGGCACCCACTTTGCAGAGAGCTTTCTCATACCCAAATATTCGTGAATGATATGATGTACACGTTCAGTTGATATCTTTAGAGTGTTTACTATTTCATTTAGTTTCAATTTACGTTCATTCAAAATTATTTTGTGAATTTTTTAAATGTTTTCGTCGGTAACAACCTCTTTTGGGCGTCCACTGAGATCATCGTCTTCGGTGCTCATTTCTAAACCACGCACCACGTCTAAACTCAGCATATCAATCCTTGATAGTTGTATAAGTTTTGGCTTCAACTGTATTTTTTTGTTCAAAAAGCCATATATATTATCAACACGCGAAATTCCTTTTTATCCATTTTTTTTCAAAAAACTCCACAAGATAAGGTCTAGCAATTAGAGCCAAAAAAAATTATCCTCGTCCTGTCTCACCAAAATTTTTTTCGAAAAGGTACCGACCATTGGCCAATAAGTAGTAAATTTTTGGTAAATATATTGCCACTTGATGAGTCTGATATGGATCAGCACCATTCTACAGGGGATAGTACATGTCAGTTCTTGTAAGTGATATTTAAGTGTATTATACGCTTTGTTTTGCGACGGTTGAAACAAACCATCGGTAAAATATTTTATCTTTCAGATGCTGTTCTCGCAAACGTTTCATGAGCGACAGTATCCACGATAATAACAGCACATACAGCACATGGTAAAACATCATCGGAGAAAAGGAATAGTAGGCAAAACCCAATGTTAACTCACATAGACCGACGAATATTAAAGAGGATTATAGCTAGACACTATTAAATCTACCACAGTAAAAGTAACAGCAGAACTCGATACACATTTGAGTAATACTGTTTTGCCAGAAACAGTACGGCTGGTATTCCATAACGAAACGGAAACCGATGCTTTGCTGAGAAGTGATGCAATGAAAATAAAACCTAGACTTTTAATGACTCGAAGAACGTGGTATGGTCTGATAAATGATAGTTTACTTTTTTTCTACAAATGGCTGGGTTTATGTATGGAGAAAAAAACCTATTATCCGGACTACCTGCTTCCTATAGTTAAAATTTGAGCCAGACTATTTATAACTTGAGCGGTAATATTGTGTTATTTTGCTGGTTCTCTCATTCACACCACTGTTCGGATTACTGTGAATGTATATCTGAACATCCTCACTGATGAAATTAATGAAGTATATCTTTAAAAAATATATTTATTAAAGGAATTCGAGGTTGCCATTGGAATCGAATGTAACTAACAGATCAATTGAAAAGTCCCCAGCCTACCGTAGTAAAACACATTTTTTTGGCAATATTAGTTTTTTCTTATTCAATATAATTCCCTTCAATGATGATACACTGACTAAAGCGACATTCCAACTTTTCAATACCATTTTTGTAGTACGGTTTGTCCTTTACTTCAAAATAGGCCCCAGTTTCGGCGATCGCCTCTTCATTCGACGAAAATTTCTAACCAGCGAGCATTCTTTTGAGATCTAAGAACAGGAAAATGTCGTAGATCTGGAGAATACGGTGGATGAGGAAGCATTTCGAAGCCCAATTAATGGATTTTTGCCATTGTTTTCACTGACTTGTGACACGGTGCATTGTCTTGGTGAAGCAACACTTTTCTTTTTCTTCAAAGCGGCTGTTTTTCGGAGATTTCGTCCTTCGAACGCTCCAATAACGCTATGTAATAGTCGCTGTTCATGGTCCTTCCTTTCTTAAAGTAGTCAATGAAATTATTCCATGCGCATCCCAAAATACAGACGCCACAACCTTGCCAGCCGACTGTTGCGTTTTCCCACGCTTTGGAGCGGGTTCATCGTGTGCAGTCCACTCGGATCTATTCGATTCGGATGACTCGGACGCACTCGGATCTTATCGGACTATTGATTAGACTTCGGAGTGAAACGATCTTTCATGCATTGTCACATATCGACGCAAAAACTTGGGTTTATTACGCTTGATCATTTTCAGATACTGCTCCGAATCATCAACTCGTCGTTGTTTTTGGTCAAAAGTGAGCTCGTGCGGCACCCACTTTGCACATAGCTTTCTCATACCCAAATATTCGTGAATGATATGATGTACACGTTCAGTTGATATCTTTAGAGTGTTTACTATTTCATTTAGTTTCAATTTACGGTCATTCAAAATAATTTTGTGGATTTTATAAATGTTTTCCACGGTAACAACCTCTTTTTTGGCGTCCACTGCGTTCATCGTCTTCGGTGCTCATTTCACCACGTCTAAACTTAGCATACCAATCCTTGATAGTTGTATACGTTTTTGCTTCAACTGTATTTTTTTGTTCAAAAAGCGATATATATTATCAACACCCGAAATTCCTTTTTATCCATTTTTTTCACAATAACAAAAGTTGCTCCACTCAAAATGCTATAATTCACAAACTAATGATCCGCTGTCATGATTTATACACACATCTTTTGAGGCTTAGGGCTAACTAAAAAATATATATGGATTTAATTCTAGTAGCGCCATCTATGTGTCAGGCCGGGAACATTTCAATTGACCTGTTATGCTTAGCAACTACCTTATTGATTAAGAATTTTATCCCGTATCATCGGATCGATCTAAACTATCTGATATTCAGCTCGCAGGTCTATTTACATGAGTCTTTCCAATCATTGCAATGTCTATTTGCTTTAACACTCTGATGATGATAACCTTATTTGGTATTAGATTAGAGTATTTCAATGTCTATTTACATTTAATATAGTTATGGTTTGCTAGCCACACCTTATCCCAAATATTATTTATTGCATGCACAAAACCTCTCAGGACTTATAAGTATTTATTGGGATATTTATTGATGTGGCAAGGTTCTTGGAAAATGTTATATTCTCTCATTGCGATGCAGCCAGAGAGCATGATGAAGCTTATGAAGTATTCACATTTGTGAAGTCGAAGAAGTAGTTTCGTAATTAAATATAAGTATTTACTGAATAAATATGTTACAGACTATGAATGTTTAATTGCATCGAACTCTAACTAAAACTCAATTGTAAGTAACCAAGGAGTTTAAAAGAAGAAGATCTTAATGCCATATCGTGAATCACGGATGTTACTAAATACAAGTTCCATTCGCAAGCTATCGGAGAGGTTCTCCAATACAGGTAGGAAAATACATTAATATATACGAAGATTGCTACCAAACTTAACAAGAATTTACGAACTCATTAGAGGTTACGCAATAAACAATTTTCCATCGATTAAAAACCTTGGGAATGATTTAAAAGAAAAAGATAGTGGCTACTATTTGAATTAAAGCCAGTGGACATTGAATAGATTATTTTTATATGCCGACAACTGCTCCAAAAGCAGAAAAAGAGGGTTTTATAGATATGACTATGACGCTGTGACAACTTCACTAGGAAAAAGTTACATTTTCATGTTCACGGCGAAGCCAAGTCTTCATTGCGCGAAGGTCTTGTTGTCTATATGATGAAAACAATTCGAAAAATTAATCTTGTTGCATGCAACAATCGTCCGTATGTGACTGAAGAGGTCAGAACTTATCTTTTTCCACTCGCCATATTCTCCAAATATTACTAATTCAGAATAACTATTCCGCTGAGTGGCATACATTCGGGACATCAAGTTCTTTCTTTTTAATATATTAAAAATTATGTAATGGATCACTTCCAAAAAAAAAATTATCGACGTGGAAATCGTATGGGCGTTTTCACAACTGCCGGCACCGACACAACAACGATATCGGTGGATGCGTAATCTAAAGTAAACTAATGGATTCCGCGCGAAACACTCAGCCGTTCATCAGGCCCATCGGTTGGCCGCAAAAATCAATTGTGCTTTTAACCGACGTGAAAGACTTGGAGCGGTCTTCTTGGACCTAACCAAAGCCTTTGACAAGGTTTGGCACGAAGGCTTTGTGGCGAAATGCATCCGATTAGGTCTATCTGATGACCGAACAGCTCTTATCAAATCATTTCTGTCAGGACGATAATTCCAGGTGAAAATTAAAAATATTCTCTCTAGTCGAAGAAGCCACCTATCTCGGTCTTGTCTTCGATCGCAAGTCTTTCAAAATAAAATTCTCAGGAGAATAATCAATGCCCCTTGGTTCGTCAGTCCCCCAAGTTCACGATTTTATATCCGAGGTCTACTCGAGATATTTCTCCACTCTTCGTCTCTTGGACAATAGATGTATTACCGAGCTGGTCGATATTTTAAGCCATTAATTCATTCGGCTCTTCGTGGCCTTATTCTATCACAGCCTTCCCCGTCGTGCTCTAACTCCAAATTGTCTCGACCTTCTCCGGCGAGCGATTCACTCATGTACCGCAAGCTGCGTGGTGTGATAATGACACCACGTCCTTGCCTGGCCCTTGTGCCTCTTAACGGTGTTACCGGTTACGGGCATCATCCTTACTAACACTAAGAAGTATCAGTTAGGATCATTCGATGATAGGGTGGGGTTTAGTGGATAGCCCAGAGGCAGTCTCCACATAACCAGTCCAACTCGCTTATTCCTGCGGGTCTTCCCGACCAGGTATCCGTAACAGGAATCCCCTTCCCGGTTCCAGTCCAAATAAAAAGTAAACAAATGAAACCCTTTCACACTCGCCGATGTGTCGGTATAGTGTCGTTGCCGGCACCGACATGTCGGCGGGCAGCAACGGGTCCACTCGTGTCGACGCCGATTTTTATTGTGTACAGAGATATTTTTAAGGTTAAAAGAGGAAAGTCTTCTATATGAGACTAATGAAAATGATAAAAACAAAATGCGGTGCCGTGTCGGTGCCGGCAGATGTGAAAACGCCCTATATTAGCCAAAAGGTAGGCCAAGATTGTTGATTATGGAGAACAGTATTTTCCTAAATAAATGTTTAATTTTTTTGGTAAAGCTTCAAAATTTAAAATATAATGGCACCTTTAAATATGCTCGTAATATAAATTGTTCATCGTCCCTAACCCATTTTAAAGAAAATTTCACGAGTCGACATAATGAAACCTTTTTAATTATGTTTAACAATTACCTAAACAACAATGTATACATGAAACCATTTTAATGAATCAAGTAACTGTTTCTAAGTAAATACAGTTATAAAGTACTAAATATAAGTTAATAGTTTGATCGAATTATAAAATAATCCTGTTTAATGAAAATCCTACTTATTTTTGCACCAGATTTTTAGATTATTTTAGATTGCACCAGTCTAGTTTAAAACGAAAATGAATTTATGGTAACTTGATTTATTTAACAACCCAATTTAGTTATAGCACTAAATACATTATAATTATAGACTTGTGTATAAAATCATCATAGCTTGCTCATTATTTAATTTAATTACTAAATAATGCGCAATTCAGTTCAAAATAAATATGAAAAAAAAAATTATTACTTTCCATTTGATTTTTCCCTTTCCCACGATATTGTATATAAAACGGTGTCGCTGTATTATCTGACAAATTTATAATTAATGCACAGATATGGTGCTTAATATACTAAATAATTGAAATTTAATTAATATACAGATTGAGTATAAGTGAATTTATAAAATAATAGTCATCAAATAATCAAAATTTAATATGACGTTTTATTATCATTGACACTGGATTTAACGGTCTCTTAACACAAAATGATTATAATATTATACAATTTAATAGTTTTATTTACTTTTCTTGTCAATAATACTGAGGATATATACTGAGGATCATTTTTACTAATAATTAAAATAATTTTATGAAAGATGGACTTCTCGTTCAATCACTCCAAGTTGATTGCTTAAGAAACTGCCATCGTATTTAATAATAATATTAATCTAAATTTGAGTGTCTTCACAACAAAATTGTGATTAAATAACAAAAGATAATTATAATATCTCATTTAAGATTAACATATCATAAAAAAAATTAAAATAGGGCTAATACAACTGTTTAGTAAAATGTTTTTATAAAAATCGTTTATGCAGAGAACTGCCATTATATATATTATATTATTTAATAAAAATAATAGTCTAAACTTGCAGCAGTATGTTTAAACATAATACTTAAGAAGTATGACCAATAATGAATTGTGTAATTAATTTTTAACATATATTATTATAGTAAATTTTAAAATCAGGGTAAATAAAACAGTTTAATAGAGCGTTTTTATAAAAGTAATTTTTAAAAACATCTCTCAGATTTGAGAATGAATTCACGATCAAAATACAATTTTGAAACTCATCAGCATATTAATTTTCCTTCCTTCGCTATTAATATTTATGGCAAGAAAGTTATCATCTATAATTCGTACTTTCATCTAACTATTAATTAATTAAAGTAGTCTTAAACTATTTATAAAATGTATTAGTTAATATATGTTGTATGTAGTTAATAACGTTGTATAATACAATATATATAGAGTTTAAATGAGAAAACAGAGAGTTCATAACAGAATCGCTCGACAAAAGAAGACACAGTGAGTAAGTGAGTATATATTTGTGCTCTAAAAAAAATAAGTGTAAAAATAAAGAAAATAAATAAGTGAAAATGAAGAAACAATATTTCAATGGCGATGTTTTTTTGATTTAAAGGAATTTTAGATTTACTTTAGATTATAGTCTAAACCCATCAGTTGTTTATAACCTTATATGGTAAGTTTAACTTAGGTGATAATTGATTTTACTGATTTCAATGAAGCGAAATATAGTGGAAACGAAATTATTATGATAAACACTATAAATTGCAACTGTTTTTCTGTTGGTTTAACATTTAAAAGGTCAATAGTCGACATAGAAGCAGGAATGTGATAAAACAGTTTTTTAAGAACTTTCTTCCGTCTCTTCTCCATCTGTCTGAGTCACACCATGTTCTATCGATTCTTGAATTACTTCCAAAAAAGATAAATCTTATCGGCGTGGAATTGATATTTTAGCCAAAAGGTGGGTGAAGATTCTTGATTATGGTGAACAGTATTTTCTCGAATAAATGTCTAATTTTTTTTGTAAAGCTTCAAAATTTAAAATATAACAACAGCTTTGAATTTGCTCCTAATATAAATTGTTCATAGCTATTAATCCATTTTAAAGCTAATTTCACAAGTCGACTTAATGGAACCTTTTTATTATGTTTAACCCAATGATTACAAAACCAATTATATAAACAACTGTGTATACATCAAATCATTTTAATGAAGCAGATAAATGTTACAAAGTAACTACAATTATAGAGTACCAAATACAATTTAATAGTTTGGCCACTTATAAAATAATCCCGTTTAATGAAAATCCTGCTTGTTTTTGAGTTTGCACCAGTCTAGTTTAAAACCAAAATGAATTTCTACTAACTTAATTTATTTAACAGCCCAATTTAGTTATAGCACTAAATACATTATAATTATAGACTTGTGTATAAAATCATCATAGCTTGTTCATTATTTAATTTAATTACTAATTAATGCGCAATTCAGTTCAAAATAAATTTTAAAAAAAACAAAATGAGTACTCCGATTTCACATGATCGCTTCATTACTTTCCATTTGATTTTTCCCTTTCCCACGATATTGTATATAAAACGGCGTACCTGCATTATCTGACAAATGATTAATATATAATTAATGCACAGATGTAGTGCATGATATACTAAATAATTAAAATTTAATTAATATACAGATGGAGTATAAGTGGATTTATAAAATAATAGTTATGGACTTAAACATTTGTTATATTATAATCAAATCATCAAAAATGTGGATTTAATAACCTCTTAACATGAAATAATTGGATCATTCAATTTAACAGTTGCATTCATTTTCCTTGTCAATGATGCCGAGGATACATATTAACGTGATCTTGTAAAGTATGAAAGTAATATAAGGCAACAGAAACTGTAAGCAGTTTATATCACAATAAAAAAATATAATAATTTTTAATCGTAAACGTAGATCGATAGACCAAAAATATAATGCAGATCTTTATTAAAATCATTTTTGAAATTGGACTCACTTCAAGAGATCAATTAAGAAACTGCTATAATACTTAATAGTAATATTTATTTAAATATAAGGGTCTTCATAACAAAGTGAAAATAATCACAAAATTTATTTTATGTTTAACTTATATTAAATTGTTAAAATCTTAACAAATAAGATATATGATGAAGTACCAAATATGATCATTATTTTTTAACATATGTTATGATAGCAAACTTTAAAATTGGGATAAATAAAAGTGTTTAATAAAGCGTTATAATAAAAATTATTTTTAGAAACATCTCTCAGATTTGTGAATGAATACACAATCAAAATACAAATTTTGTAAATTATCAGCATATTAATTTTCCTTTCTTCGCTATTAATATTTATGATAAGAAAATTATCATCTATAATTCGTACTCTCACCTAACTATTAACCAATTAAAGTAATCTTAAATTATTTATAAAATTTACTAATTAATATATGCAACATAAAGTTGCATAATACATATAGAGTCTAAATAGGAATACAAATGTGACAATAGAAGAAGACATAGCCAGCGTATGACTATATATTTCTGCCCTCAAGGAAAAAGTGTGAAAAAAATAAATATAATTAAAATATTAATTATAAATATTAATTATAATTATAAGTCTAGATTTACTTTAATCAAAAATCAACCATCGACCACCAATTGAATATCGCAACCTTAACTTAGGTAAGATAATTATTGACTGATTTCAAAGATTTAATAACGGTTAATTTGACTTTTGAGTGTTTAAATACACCGAAAGGAATAAGGTTATGTAACATAACCTTATTTCTTACGGTTCATTACTTTCTATTAAATTTTCCCACTTTCATGATATTGGACGTATAAACAGTGTACATATAATGAAATGGAAGATATGGAATGCCGTACTTCACTTTTTTAATACACTAGACATAGTTCCTTCTGATTACTACTTTAAAATGATAGTGCATGGTATGTCTATGCCAAAATATACCAACATTTTCGGCCGATTTGTAAATAAATTGCATTTTTCATGTGTAAGTATATATATAGAGTATTTTTATGACATGAAATATCTTGAAAGTTAGTGAAAATAAGTTCTCATTATTTCAGAGTCAATAACCAATCCTTAATTTAAAAAAAAATGGCAGGGAGTTCCTTGTACTCTCATTGTTATACTTAATTTGTACTTTATTGAATCTTAGGTTAATCTAAATTAAAATTATACTAGAACTACTAAAAACTAGAACCGTTAAATCTCTTAATTTAATAGTGACAATTTTTTGAGCTACTCAGTAAACACTACTTTTTAGCTTGATCTTGTAAAAATTTTTTTGCATATTTTAATGTCTCCTTTTTAACAAGGAGGGTTTATCTGGACTAGATCTACTGTTTAACGTGGACTTCGAACCACGGTCCTCGATATTGAGCCTACCGACTAGCGAGTGACCAACTTAGAAATTATCCCAGAAGACATCCGGTCTTACCCAGCCCGGTTACTAGGGTCACACTTTAGGATTATCATAAATATTAAACACAACATAAATATACGACCATGCCCCAGCAGGATTCGAACCCGCAACTATCGCAACAGAAGGAGAACCGTTCCATTGCCTTTACCACTGCGCCACCAAGCCGGCCTATTTAATATTGGGAAGACTTTTAATTATTCAGCAAATATGTGTATTGATTGATTTTGCTTCACAGGATCATTTCAGCTCTTATATGAGTTTATAATGAAATAATTTATATATTCCGCAATAAACTATCGCAACAATAGGTGGATCGCCTTGTCTCCTTACCACTGTGCCAACCATACCGGTAGAAAATTAATTGAACATAGTAATATTTTGTATATCGATCAAAAACTATATTACTTCAAAGTGTATTATTTATTTAGTTACCGCACTCTATTATATATATGACATATATATATATATAAACTTTGTAGATAACTTATTATAATTCTATTAATGATTTCTTACTTACAGAATGGGTCATTATTGTCAATAGCTTAGCACTATACTGAACATCAGTTATTGTAATATTGCAGTTTTTAACAGCTTGGAAAGATTTAATTTTATGGTTGTGTTTTTTTCTAACTAACGTAAATATTGGCTTAAACTAATATTTGTCCGGAGGTGTTTGAGTATTATTACCTCCGTTTGTGGTTAAGAAAATATTAATGTTTCAGGTTTTTCAAATTTATGTTTTAGGATTTTTTCCCACGCCATAAGCAATACTTACAAAAAATCTTATTTTTATACAGTAATTTAATTAATAAGACCAATAAGTAGTGTCTGTGGTGAAATTATTGAATTAAGATGCAATTCAATTGTTTTTTTTATTTAATGCTTAGTTATTAATTATTAGTTGTTGAAGAGTATCCTGCAATTTGTTTTCATAATAACATACAATATTTTTATAGAATCTACTACGAGATTCATATATTAATTAACACTGCTACATTTTTCTGTTAAATACTTATACACTTCACTGTACTACAATATTGGGATGCAAAGGTTCTTCCTGCAAAAGGGGAATCAAAAGTCAAACTAACCCGCGTGGTACTCAATGCTCGGAATTATGTCACGCACTGACTCTGTCAACGTGGCTCTGGCGACCGACTAAGGACGGAATAACCCGATAAAACCCTAAATCCTTGGTACCGCAAGCCCGGAACGGTCCTGCCTTCAGTAGGACCTGACCGAAACACTCGACAGCCTAAATTCAAGGGGAAGAGTAATTTTGGAAGATAGATTTGAAAATTTATGGCTAATATATTAGTAGAAGTCATAAAATAGAAGAAAATAAACATAACTGGTAATATAAAATTAATAGGGTAGCAATAGCCTGAAGAAGTCGAGGGAGGATATCTACTACATGCGTGATCGTACATGAGGAACAAACATCAGCTTGCTCTCGAAGGAAATATCATGTCAGGACAAGCAATCTCATTCAAAAAACCGAATGGCGATCAATGTAAGTAGTAGATGATGAGGAAACACCTTGCTGACTGTCGAGGTAGTTTAAACAGAATTGGGGACGTTCCCCTTTTTTGAAGAAGATGGAATGGATGGAACTGAGGAGCGAGGAAAGAGACAGACGTGAAGGAACTTTTGGGTGACCACACTCAAATCTTCACGAGGGAGACAGTTGGCCGAACAACTGATAAGGGTAATAGTCGAAAGACACGGCGGATCTACTAAAACAGAGTAGCTAGTACTGATAAAATGTGGTAAGGAGTTAAAGGAAAAGGTAAAGCGAGCACCAACTGTACTAAAGTGCTTCGCTTCGCTAATGGCTTCGAGGAGCGCTGAGTGGAGTGGATTGTTCTTGCAATACTGGAAGGTTTTCGTGGCATTGGAGAAGCCAAGTGGTTGGTTTGAAAGGCCTTAGACGGCGGCCGAAAGGTAATCGGACATATGGCTGACATGTAAATTGTACCACAATATGAATTGGTTTGATTATTTTGAGCCTACGTGATATATGATTAACTATCCAAGTGGTTCTCCGATATTAATATAAGTAACAGGGCATATTTGAAGGTATCAGTGTAAGGAAATATCTGTGGGTGTATCTCCTCTACTATACATCTCTTTACATATATACATCAGTTTTCGAATTTGTTAATACAACAGCAACTTATTATGTACATATAACTGAAATGTTCTTCTAGTTAACCAACACACTTTTAATGTGCCGTCTCCAACGGAATTTTGCATCGAGATTTATCACAAAAATCGGTAAACTAACTAATTTCATTTAGACTTTAGAGGAGACTTCTTTTTCTGTGTAGTAGGAGTACCATCCTGTTGCCTTTACCACTGCGCCAACCAAGCCGGCTGTATATTGATTGTTGCATGACTAATTTCGATCTCGGCTTTCTGAGTGTAAACTATACAAACAACATCAAATATACGGCCTTGAAGTATAATTAAATATCTGTTGAGAAATTAAAAGTAAGCTGTCATTAGTAAAACAAATTATTTACATAGAACGAAAATGACATACTGATGATGAATATACAAAATGACGCCACTTGATATAAAAGAAAATTGTCTTCAAAGACAGTTAAAAAAAATCATCTTACATCAAGTTGGAACCTAATGGTTTAAAATTATATATATACCAAATAATATATCATATTTTTACTTATTTAGATTATCTTATACATCTTAAGCTAAACTTTATTTTTAAATTTAAATATTTATATAATATATAATATTTATATGTATAATATTAACTGAATCTTAATAAAACATTTTGAGCGGCCATCTTTAGTCATTCTATGTTTATATTTATTATCGAGTATGAATAAATAGCTCACTATGCATCTTCGATTAAATTTGTGAAAGTGGTGCCGAGAGCAATCCGTGAACTGGAACCAATTTTCTCTTAAGCTGGCATCATAAGACAAGAAGATATAGACATATATAAACCTATATATTTACTATATTCTGTATCAAGATCAAACTTTAAATGTTTTATTGATTAAAATATTTTTTTATTTAAATAACATAACAGATCAATTGAAAAGTCCCTGGCCAGATACATGATGCCAGACAAAAGATGCGTGTATAAACTTGGCAGCTATCGGATTATTAATTTGTGAATTATAGCATTTTGAATGAAGCAACTTTTGTTATTGTGAAAAAAATGGTTGAAAAGGAATTTCGTATGTTGATAAAATATTGTTTTTGAAGGGAAAAAATACAGTTGAAGCAAAAACTTGACTTGATGCCGAGTTTTCGGATACTGCCCCAGGAAAATCAGCCATCAAGGACTGATATGCTAAGTTTAGACGTGGTGAAATGAGCACCGAAAACGGTAAATGCAGTGGATGCCCAAATGAGGTTTTTAATGACGAAAACATTTGAAAAATCCACAAAATGATTTTGAATGACCGTAAATTATGACTAAAGATATCAACTGAACGTGTACATCATATCATTCACGAATATTTGGGTATGAGAAAGCTCTGTGCAAAGTGGGAGCCGCGCGAGCTCACTTTTGACCAAAAACATCGCCGAGTTGATCATTCGGAGCAGTATTTGAAGATGATCAAGCGTAATAAACCCGAGTTTTTACATCGATATGTAACAATGGATGAAACATGGCTCCATCATTTCACTCCGAAGTCCAATCGACAGTCATCCGATTGGACTGTACAAGGTGAACCCGCTCCAAAGAGTGGTAAAACGCAACAGTCGGCTGTCAAGGTTATGGCGTCTGTATTTTGGGATGCGCATGGAATAATTTTCATTGACTACCTTGAAAAAGGAAGGACCATCAACAGCGACTATTACATAGCGTTATTGGACCTTTTGAAGAACGAAATCGCCAAAAAAACACGGCCACAAGACAATGCACCGTGTCACAAGTCAGTGAAAACGATGGCAAAAATTCATGACTTGGGCTTCGAATTGCTTCCTCATCCACCGTAGTCTCCAGATCTGGTACCCAGTGACTATTTCCTGTTTTCAAATCTCAAAAAAATGCTCGTTGCGAAGAAATTTTCGTCGAATGATGATCGCCGGAATTGAGACCTATTTTAAAGCAAAGTACAAATCGTACCATAAAAACGGCATCGAAAAGTTGGAGGGTCGCTATAATCAGTGTATCACCCTTGAAGGGAATTATGTTGAATAGAAAAAACCAATTTTGCCAAAAAAATGGTAGGCCGGGGACTTTCCAATTGACCTGTTGTGTAGAATATCATAATGAAATTTAACCAAGTACACCTATCACAGTAACATCAGTAACCAGGCTAAGTAGGACTTCTGGGATGGTTTTGTTTGGTGTAATTTGGTTACTTTACTTTTCAACACAAAACTCAATGGGCGTTATTCACCAAATGAAAATAAACCATAAACAAATGAGGAAGATTAATAATTTGAACGAAATACAGGAGATATTGAAAAGTAGATTATGCCTGAAAAACATGGTCAAATTTCAAAAATATAAAAACGGTAAAATTACTCAGGAAAAAAGTAAAATGGGCAGAAAGAATGCAGCAAATGGCAAAACGAAAATATTCTGTTTATATTCCAGATACGGTCATATGTATCCTGTATAAGGAGAAACTGCATATCAGTACGTCCGTAGAAAGTGAGAACAACATTCAATAGATAAATCATTCAATGTTTACCTCACTTATGAGGAAGCGGGACAAGAATTATTATACTAGTTCTTTCATACACATGCACTAACGGTGCATTTCAATTTATTGAATAATCCTTGTATTTGTCAGTAACATTCGCTGCCGTTACCGAGTGAAATGCACTAAACATAACTTTCACTGAATTTTAGTATAATCAATTATATCACTTTTACTAACATCATTTACATATGTATAGAGGAATAAGGAAATTTTCTTAATTAATAAACTTTTTAAATAAAAATGTTTTATTATAATTCGTATTAATTATGTCTTTTAATGGAGATCCAGTTAATGTTACGCAAGAAAATACATGAAAACCTCTGGAACAAATAAATTGTATTTACTTAAAAAAACTAAATAATATTCATGTATAAGTATGTATCACATAATTCTTGTTGAAAAAAAGCCGATGAAATTCTTTAAAATATTGAGGTAGACCTACACATTTTATGTTCCATGTCTGTTTTGAAGCATCCACATAAGATTCGATTTCAACCTCAACTCTAAACTTGAGTTCCATATCACTTTAGAATGAAAAATATAATAGACCATTTTTAATTGTAAATTATTGCTGAATTGAAACTTCACAAAATTACAAAGCCTACATTAACCACAAGGAATGTGACAAGTTTGGGCAGATTATGAAGAAAGTGTTCACTATAAGCTGTTCGAAACTAGGCAAACCAATTCAGCTATCTACCGTTAGCAACTAATAAAATTCAAGCAATTAATTAAAGAAATATTCCAGAATTTATCATGAGGAAAGAAGTTGCCTTCCACCGCCACGACGCCAAATCACTTATATATTTAATAACACGGTAAAAAATTTGATGGAGTTTTGATGCAACCCCTTGCCCTTTCTAACTTCTATTTATTCCGATCTCTCCAAAACTAAACTGTGTTTTTACCAGGACAGTGGCAAAAATTATCAATCAATTAGTGATTTCACTATCAAAAACAGAACTAAATTAACAACAGTAGCAGTCAACTCAGAGAGGTTACTAACCAAAATAAATCGAATTTACATTTAATTTTAAAATTGCACATACAACATTAAAAATTAATAGTACTATCATCATACATGGCAGCAAAGGTAAGTAAAAAATCTGGTGAAAAAAAAATAAAAGAAAAGAATTGATTTTGAAATGTAATTAAATCTATTGGTTAATTGGGTATAGACCTATGGGAAATCAATTATGGCGATATTCTGCAAAAATTAATATAAATTTAAAATATTTTAACAAAAAAATTGAACCAACTTTAAAGGAACTAACTAAAATTTAAAAAATAATTAAATTTAGATTTTTAACACAAAAAAAAGCATATTAAATTAAAATATGTACATAATAATCGTTGTAATAACTGAATAAAAATAAACGAAAACGTTATTTAACCTATCTACTACACATATTTTATATTCTACTTTATTCACACAATTTAGCTTAATATTTACCTACCTACATAAAATCAATTATCTACAATATTTCTACATCTTATATGCTATAGTTTGTGCTTAAAAAGCAAACTGAATGGCTTTTGCACTGAATGGCTTCCGCATTTCCGTCACATCACCTCGTCAATAACATTATACACAAATATTTGATTATTTTAGATAAGAAATATGTGAAAACTTTGTACGTTCCTTTAATATTTCAGCGTTTCCCTCGAAACGCCAAGCATAAACAAATTAAATTAAAATAGTATTCATTTTATTTTAAGTACTCCTGTTTTAAGCTCCTTAAACGCCTACGTTGGGCTCTTAATTTAAGTACTTAAGACTGTTATTCAAAAAATCAACAAAAGACATGAAGACAGGCTACGCTCTCATGTTAATACCAAAGTATTGCAACTTTTAGGTAACACTCGAGCGGTGAAGTGTATTTAACAGTAAAAAAACATGAGTGTTAATTAATACATGAGCATTATTACCATAGATGCTAAGGAAAAATCAGTGAATTTTCGTAGTTATATACCTACTTTTTAATTTATTTTAATTTGAATTAGTTTTAAAAAAATGTATATGTCCAAACAATAATAATCCATTATGTAATAAAATATTATTATAGATATTATTTGCAACTGAAATCTAAAAATAGTTTCCAATAATAGTTCACTGAGTCCATCCTTAGAATAAAAAGCGATACCATAATCACAAAAAAAGGCATATACGATAATACCTGATATTTTTCTAAACTCTCGCGCGCAAAAATAAAATTAAATCAAATGATTCACTGTTAAATACTTTCTATTGTCACTATTTAAAATGGCTTATTAAATGTAATTAAAGAATCTAAATTAAATATATTCTTAAAATAATTAAAAAATACCAATAAAGTTCAAACCAAATAAAACCATATAATAATTATATTTCAAAATATATAATTGATGGCGTTTAGCTGAACATTGAATGAATAATTCTTCTTAATACAAAAGCGATCAAAAGCAAAATCCATGAAAATCTATTTGAAAAGGTTTAAATGAAACCTCTCCTATACACTGTATTCGTCAAATATTCTTCTCCTGATTATCACTTATGTCAAGCGATAGCAATCAGCTAAACAGTACATTATTCACTTAAAGTTACCAAAGATGAAAGCCTCAAAAGATGAAGCACTTGGCCACCTATCGAAGTAGTCATGTGAAGCCAGATAAATGAGAAACACTAGTGGTGAACGAGTAATGTAACATACGATGCGATATTTTAAGTAAACTAACAGGTTCTGTTCTTTCATAATAGATACTCAATTTTAAAAAAAAAGTGCCCAAGCTATTTATAGTCCCAATATTATTTATTTTAATTTACTTATTAAAAGAATTATGCGTTTAACTGATGTCTAAGAATGTAAAGGCATAAATATATTCGTAGTTTTTACTACAGCAAATAAACTTAACTTTTGTTAAAATCTAATAATATTTATTTTACTGGTTTCCAAAAAGTCATAAAGTTCCTCCGCTGAAGTAACATTCCTGTTTCGCCATACTTTGTGAAGTAATTCGTTTGTTAACGTATTTTTAAAAATAACACTGTTTCAAGATCATTAAGATATATAGATGACGTATACCATAATACGAAACATGTGGTTTTCTAAACATCTAGGTCTCATAAATGATGGTACCGTTCATGAAATATACGTTAAAAAAAATGAAAATCTACGTATGATCGGAACTTTCTCTCGGTTGGCTTTTGTACAGTACGCCAAGCAGGTCAACGAAATTATACATATTATTAACCTTAAAGGAAAATATAGGTTAAATTACTTTTACGTCTTTATTAAACTAATTTTGGAACTAGTAAAAACCTCGTTATTAATAAAATTTTTATTTAGATAAAAAGATAATTACTAAAAAATAATTAATGAGAAGCATATGATATTTTAGGAAATACGTTAGCTAAAAACAATTAATTTGTTACAATGAAATGTTTTCTTTGTCCTTAAATTACATATCAATGATTAATATTGTTACTGTTAGGAAAATCACAAATTATGTATGTGTGGTCTTCAATATTAATTTATTTGAGTCATACTCCTGTTGGTATAGTCTGGGCTTGTAATTGTTCGATCAGTGATAGATAAATAAATAAATATAACGAGTAACATTAATTGTCCGCTGCATAATCATAAAAATGTGCCCTAAGCTTTAACCGACTCTAAGTTACCCATGAATATTATGTGAATTACCGGTATACTAAGATGGTAAAATAGTTAATATTTTAACGAAAGTCGCAAAATAGCATGTGTGACTCTGAAACCATGGAAGATAAAAACAAGTTTTTATAATGTAGTTTTAGTGAAATATTTTCATGATTCCAGTACATATATAAATATTATTCCAATGTACTCTACGGAAACAAATACATGTTATTCATACATTTAGCTTTTTATGCAATTTGTCCAATACTACCATTCACAAATAATACAAAAATTAAAATAAAATAAGCAATCCAAGAATCAACTACATGTTACAAATACATTTTTTACAAATTAAATGCGAATGTAAACTACTGAACTCGTTGCTGTTGACGTTTGTCTACATAAATTTTTTGAATTCAAAAATTTAACTGAATCTCTCAAAAAAACTTTCAGGCAACTTCACTGATAATGAATCATTTGTTTTTATATGTTTACGATGATAAAACATCCAAACAAGGAGGGAAAATGGCTCCCATGCGAATTGACTGAAACATCAGTTTCGAACCGTTTCAAACATCAAAGCTGCATTCTGAGGCGTATAGTATATTAGTAATATAGTTCAAACTGAAAACCGAACTAAACTGCCACGGCAGTTTTCTATCAACGTCATTTAAAAAAACGGAACAATTTACTGTTAAAAGAAACATTTTATTGCTAATCTTTCGCACAGGACGCAGGATCATCCTCTTGCATTACAGCATCTTGATTATATTGATTATATATATATATATATATATATATATATATATATATATATATATATATATATATATCAAGCTAAAATAAACTAAAACTCATAAATGCGGTAACATTGCGACGCTTTGACGTCTTAAATTGAGATGACTTAGGCTCACTGTTATTTTGGATACTGATTGGCTAACACATAATCAAAACATCAAACACAGATCAAAACTGGCTTTAATCATCAATGTAATCTCAATCATCCATCAAGAGCGACAAAATCATTCCAGTGCCTCTAACATTTCAATGACACTTTTATAGAACAATTTATGTTTTGTCTCAAAATTGGCCTATCACCAGTTGCTGTCCACTCAGATGACGATCGTTTTGATTCCGGAGTGAAGTGGCGGATCCATGTTTCATCCAAAAAAATCCGATTTATTACATTTAAACATGGCCAAACACTGCTCAGAATAATCACACGTTCTTGATTTTGGTCAACAGTGAGGTTTGCTCGGCACCCACTTTGAACAGATATTTCTCATAGTCAAATACTCAGGCAATATAAAATCAAACGTATTCTTTTGATATCTTGACGATGCTATCTAACTTACACAACTTCACTTTTCGATCTTTCAAAATGATTTTGTGGATTTTTTCGATGTTTTCGGTGTTACTGCCTCATTTGAACGTCCTCTGCGTCCTGCATCATCGGTGTCTCTACGACCACGTTTGAAGTCAGCAAACCAACATTTTATTGTTGTTTCTAATGCAGCGGAGTTCTTATAATGCTTTTTAAGCCATTGCTTCGCTTGAACGGTATTTTTACTATCAAGAAACAGTGTGAAATTAAAACACTAAATTGTTTTGATCCATCGTTTTGAAAATAACGAAAGTATCACTCTTAGCATAATAACTCACAAACTTATGAGTAGAATGTCATGAAATTTTAACAGCTTTCTTTTGAAGTACTAACGAATAAAGTGGTGAATGCAATAAAACTAGCACCATCGATGGGTTAGGCCCGGGATTTGTGTTATATATGAAATTAATATACCTTTCTTTTTTTAATTAGTACTTTGATTATAAAAATAGAGTTTATTAAAGAGCAATTTAACATTTGTAATGAATAAAGGGAACTCATCAGCAAATAAATGCACTCTAAAGTAAGAAATTGATTTGGTTGAACAATAGATTTATTGAAAATTTGCAGTATGCATATTATTATTTTTAAATGTATTAACATACTATTGAAGTAGGTCTTCAAATTTTATTTGTGAAATCTGTGTTTCTGATTGGAAATAAATTAACACCAAAATTTTTGGAAACTACGGAAAAAATCCAAAAATTTTCCCATTTCAAATATTTGGGCGAAACTATTCAGGAAACTGTACTGGAAAAGTTCGCTAATATGATTCGTTGTCAAAAAATGTATACAATTTTTAGACTTACAAAAGACACCTACAACAAAAAATATATCTCTAAATATACAAAACTGAAGCATTACAACACTGTGATCAAGTCGGAGTGCCTTTAGTGAGCTGAAGTTCTGACTTTAAAGAGAGAAAAAATAAAATAATAATAAAAAAACAGGCTAAGCGGAGTTAAGGAAGTGGAAAAGTTTAGCAATATATATTCGGATTTAAAAAAGAATACGAACGAAGGCCAAAGTTTAATTGACACAGTACGAGAATGTAACCAACCAGATTGACCAGACACATGATGGAATTCTATGAAGCTCGCAGTTTGGCCAATGTTAAAACAATGAAATGGATCGCTACAATTAAGGAGGATCTGAAAGGAGCCAAAATAACACAACAAGAAATACAGGATAGAAATAAATTTTTGAAGTTAAAAAAAACGGAAAGTTTGTGACGAAGGTGGACCAGACAAAGAAACCAAGGAAACCGACACAAACTTCTGTCTTCTTTGTGCATGCAAACAAGCGACATACAAATTTAAAAACAATCTTGCGCCATTTTGGATACAGGTAATATTTGTGACGAAATACAAAGAATTGTAAGTGTTTATTGCTAAAAAAAATTATAGAAAGATTTTCTACAGATAATTCTTACAAGAATATGAATATGTGGTCATATCTCAAATTATTACTCTTTTATCAACACGTAAAGAAATTGACTTTGAAATCAAATATATACATGTAAAATGGTAATTAAAATCAGTGAACCCTCACAATGTCAACAAACCTTGGCCAATCAGCATCACACACAGTTTATTCACAAACTCATTAAAAAATTACACAGGACTACTAAAATCATCATTGACCTAATGAACGTATTATATTAGCAGATAAAAACAGCGTCTCACAAGCATTCCAAATATAATACCGAGACGAAATGATGCTGTAAAAATCAAGACGAAGTTATAAATTATTTTAATTTATTCTTCAAATATGTGCAGAAGTTTATCACAGCTTTGCAACGGTCTCGGACTTATAGAAAAAAGATAAACAAGTTATAATTAAAAGGAAAATTAAAAGAGATGATATGGGTGCCTAGTTTTAGATATGATGTCCCAGTTCAAACACTTTCATTTTTCAGCTTTACTTGCACCTACAATGACCGGATAAGGCGCATAAATAATCACTGTGAGTGAACTAATTTTGAAAACTTTTCACATATCAGGAAACGTTGACTTATTTTGATATGCCATCAATATCCAAAATTATTTCAAACAAATACATTATTCAACTAAACATTATTCTTTTATCTCTTACTTTACATGGCATTACAACGCATACCGTGTACTAGTGAACTAGTTTCCATACACAAACAATTTCATTAAACTACAACCTCTTTCTTATCAACAGTATATTCCCAGTTTTCGCATATGTGAGAATTGAAGGATGGGCACATGGTGAAGTGATAGAAACTAACGGATTATTTATGATTTATTCGAGTGATTGACAATTAATAGTTGACGACACAGCAACTCGAGGGAGCCCAGAGAAGAAGAGACCGTCGAGTTTTTTTTTATTTAGTAGATTGACCAGCTAGAACCAAATGGTCTTTCGCTGATGTTGCTTCAGGTTCGGGGAATGGTTGTTTTGCGGGCGACAGAGACCCTGGGTTACGAGTGGGACTGTCGTAGTTTGTTTTTTACCGGGGTTTGTGGACGGGTAGGGATTTTATCAAAGTCGTATTCTAAGGTTCCTATGGAGAACCTCACACTGAGCATGTTTATGAAATTTTTCACAAACGGGATGCCTGATTTGAGGTGTATATTAACGTTCCTCATAAACCATGGGGCTCTGAGTAACGCGCGGATGTTTTGGGATTGGAACACTTGTAATAGTTCAAGTTGTCTCTCCGAGACATACCTGTACCACACTTGTGTTCGGTTGAGGCAGATTGGACGGACTAGCATTTTATACAACGTCACTTTCTGTGGGATTGGAAGTTTGCTTTTTCTGCAGAGTAGTGGAAATAGTAGGTTGTACACGCAATTTCCTTTGCAAATCGCTGGGCTGACCATTGGAATCTGCGGTCGAACTGGAGGCCGAGGTATGAAACTTTCTGGAGCATGGGATAGGGACTTTATCGATTTGGAGGCGATAGGCGCGGAACTCCTTCTTGCGTTGGAACAGAATAGCCACAGTTTTGCTCGGGTTTATCTGTAGCCGCCAAAATTTGTACCATGCTATCGCTTGGTTCAGCTGTACTTGGAGTCTGTTGCGAATAGCGTCAGGACAGTAACCGGTTGTGAAGAAAGCGGTATCGTCTGCGTAGACCGTCGAGTATCTGCGTCGGGGTCTTTATAGATCCAGCTCCATCGTTGAGTCCTTGATTGAGAGCGGTACTTGAGTGTTTTATCTTTTAGTATTGGTAATTCCATAACTCTGTAAAAACCTTTTGTTTCCTAGGGAATACCATACTATTTACAAGGACCTATTCAGATTGTTGTTATCGCTAATTGTTCTGATACTGATTTCATTACCTTGAAACTATATTCAAAATGTAGCGGGAATATAATCATATATAATATATTATTAACAATGGTATATTAACAAATATATAACATAAAATCGGGAAACTAAGATCGAGTAATGAGAAAAGATAAATATATTTTTAGTTGTGTATTAAGCCTGACAAAGGTATTCAAATCTCATTTAATAGGTCTATGTTAAACTATGATGGTATAATAAGTTACAAACTAAAATCAAATGCCTTACAAAAAGCGAACAACCTTATGCTTTTCAGAAACCTGCTAAATTAAGGATAAATGCAGTAATAAAAATCCTGTAGCTACCTTGGTAATAGCATTACCCCAATGGGGTTATAAATTGAACCCATGTCAAATTAAAACCCTTAAATCGCAAGACACGTAAATTAGTGAATGCCCATTATTATTCCCAGGACGCGATATTTTAAAATTGGAAAAAAAGATTACTACAGATCAATGGACTCTTGAAAACAAAAATAAAATATTGAGGAAGACAATAAAATATAGTACAGGAATGTAACAATGAATAACATTAGTAGCCATCAAATTGGCCATATTCCGCGATCAGGTAAATGATTTGTTATTGTGAAACGTATTTTTCTTAAAATTACAATATTTAATTTATGTTTTATATTCAATAGTAATTCCAGTCTTCATGCTTTTTGTCCATCATAATATCCTGATTCAGATTTGGTTACCCAATATTTTTAACCGACTTCAAAAAAGGAGGAGGTTCTATGTTCGACTGTATATTTTTTTATGTATGATTGCCGATTTCTCCGTCAATTGTGGGAATATTTTTAAAATTCTATTTTTATTTGAAAGAGTGCACCTCCGAAGTGGTCCCATTAGAGCCAAGTCACGATTTGGTGGTAGAATCGGAGGCAATCGAAGGAAACCCTCAAATTTCAAAGACATGTACAATGTTTTCACATATTATTTTATCTAAAATAATCAGATATTTGTGTATTACATTATTGTTGAGCTGGTGTGACGGAAGACAAAACTTCTCAACGTTTAAGAGCTAGAGGATATTTCTTTAAGTATTATGGGGACGTACGAACAACTAATTGTATACTTTGAAGTTATTTAGGTATGCTGATGAAGAAAGCAGGGATCACACCATTATATCCTTCAGGGGTTGCATATTATATGGCAAGCTATAGAAATATTGTGGGCATCTATAGTGTAGTGGTTAGAACGTTCAGCTAATACGCGCGGATGTCGCGGGTTCGATTCCCAGCGGAGGCAACGACATTTTGTTGTTGTTCTAGTTTGGTTAGAAAATCTGTCAAATCACCTAGGCTAGGAAGCAGACCCCGGGGCCTGACGCGTTCTTTATTTTTAATCATTATAATTTTGTGTATATGACACAAAATTATATTATCATTTTTGTATTGTTTGAGCTCGGCACCGACTTCAAACTGATCAGTTGGCAGTAGTTAAAATAATATTGTAAAGAGATAAATAGCTTTAAGCAGGTATTAAGCTAAAATGTATGTATATATAAAGTATAATAATACATTAACACCATTTGAAATAATATCTAGATACAATTTGTATTATTTACAAAATCATGTAATATGGCTGCTATAAAAACGTATCAAAGATACTATAATTGATCTGTCGTTCTATCAACCATCTTTAGTGATATCGAGGGAACGATCTGGCTTTTGTATCAATCTTCATCATAATCAAAAGTGTGTTTAGAGGAACTAAATTAACTTATACTTTTGCTCCAAATCATATACGCTAAAGCACGAACAATTGAAATTGGAAATTATTTAGGTATTACTTGTTTTCTATTTGTCCCCATTTTGCAAAAATTAAATTATTTTCAAGGTCCGAGCCATACATCTTTACTAAACAAGATTATTTTTCTCTCCAAAATACTATAAGAGTTTAAAACGTTAAGAATTTTTGATATATTTGTAACTTTAATATCAAACCTAAATATACTGCTATGTTCTACATAGAAAATAGTTAGATAGCTCGACGCAAAAATGTTATAAAAAATATAAAAACTTAACCAATTCATTTAAATCTTATGGGATGTAGAAAACCACATTTGATGTCAGTTTTTTTAATAACAGTGAATACAAACTTATTGTTATTATACAATATTTTATTATTTATATTATATAACATAGTTTTATTTCAAAACAAGTGAATTTAAGAAAATGCAAGAAATAACTTTTCTTTTGAATATACAGGGAATGGACAAAATATTATGAACACCTGACATATACACAATATTTATTTATTAATAAGGTGTTGGATTTCCTCTGAATATTTCCCAACGCAATGTTGTCTCATTCTTCTACCAAAACATCTGCTAATTACTTCAATGATATTGGAGATGGCTGCTCACTCTCTGCTCTAAAAGTTATGTTGAGATCTGACTAGGATCTGACTGTTTCTCAAACTAGGACGAGTGCGTTATCATCTTGAAATATGACAGTGGCAGCAGCAGCTAATATAATGCCAAGATATCCATTTGCAGTAATCCGGCAAGTGATGTGAACAAGAAAGTCAATTGAATACTAAACACTGCCGCTCAAATCATAACCGTAGCTCCTTCATACTTGAAATACTAAATATTTCCAACTTTTGATTATCCTATACGCAAGCAAATAAACTATGTAAATTGATATCAGAATTTTTCAAATAATTTAGCCCCAAATTTTTCTATTGTAAGTAAATAAATAAGAATTGTGTAATATTTAAAGAATAATTACAAAAGTTGAATACAATATTTTTTGAAGTGTTACCCATCTTTAACATCTCCTTATATTTTTAAAACCTACATTAAAATATTTATATAAATGAAAGTTTGATTAGTAGCACAACGTAACATTGATTAGAATAAGAGATAATTATAATAAACATATCTTTAAGCATGGTTATATTCATTGACATATTTATAAGGTGAATAAATAATCAAAATAAGTCAATATAAGCCATAGTATTAACTAAAAATACAGTTTGGTATGTGACACATATATAACATAAAATAGTAATGTTTTTTATGGAAATTTTCAGTTCATTTATTATTTATTGAATTTGAAACCATTTTTAGAATTTACAATTATTGAAAAATAGTACTTAATAACGTAGTAGCTAATTAAAATGCTTTTAAAAAGATAACAAAAAAGTATATATTACACTCATTTATGTTTTCCTTTTACCAACTATGCTTTATAGGGACTGCTTTAGGTGGGCTACAAACTTAAATATCCAGTCTATCCACTGATCAGTGACCAACTACAGAGACCAAGGAATCAACTCAGAAGACATCCATTCTTACTCAGCCTGGTTGCTGACGTCACTGAAATGGTTTACCTTGTCAGATTTTACTCTCTTTCTCTGGCGGAATTTGAACCAATAACCATCAGCAGTAGGCGGACCGTCCTATCACCTTGACCGCTGTAGCTATCAAGCTGTCTAATAAATAATTTAAACGAATATAAAATAAAAATTAAATATATCAACCCCAGTCATTTTGAAATATATTATTTTCTGTTAAATATATTCTTTTATCTAAAGAATTGACTATTGAAACAAATGATATTTAAAGAGAAATTTATAATTACTCTTGTTTTTTTATATGAAAATGTTTAACATTCAATTCACAACAAATTAAAACATTTTAAAACAGGAGGCAGCTTTCTAAACATTTTCTACTTTTGATGATTGCATTTTTTTGCATTTTGTTATTTAGAAGAAAGTATATACATTTGACATAAAAAAATTACAAATGCTTTAACATCATAAAAATTCCACTGTTGTTGTTCAGAGGAATATAAGAAAGTATATTTTCTATTCTATTAACCATTTACTTTTTCTTTTATATGTTATCAATTAAGACATCTATCACATGTGCTATATACGAAGTGTTACTGCAGAAAAATACCCAATCACACATATATCTAGTTATTATCCACATCAATAGGCACTCCTATTGCTTCTATTCATCAAAACAGCACTCGAACTCTTCATCTGTGGACATTTTTCATAACAGTTGCTGCTATTTATTTTGCTTCCTCTACAATGTCACATATACATTGTAAATATTATTTATTTTATTTCACATTTAATATACTCGTTCAAAAACCATATTATCATCAGCCTAGATTGAAATAGTATTATTTTCCAATATTTTAAAATATTCCCATTATGTATAGAAAGAAATGTTATTTAAAAAAAACATTATTTTTAAAATTATATATCGTACTCATATTAGCCTGCAAAAGATTATAGATAAATCTGATAATACATATATATTATATAGCATAACTGTTACGGTCTGATTGTTAAAATAAATATATTTTTTTAATTATAAAACAATTATATTAATACATAATATAATTATTAAAATGTTGTATTTCAGTGAACATTTTTAAACAATAAACACTTGAGTAAAGGCATTAAAATACGGAAGAATATCAAAGTCTTTTTGAAAAGTATTGTTTTTTAGCGAACAAATATACAGCCGATACTGTAAGCTGTCCAAAGCAGGATAGCAGCAATGTGTATCCCTTTCGCCGTTTCTTCAGGAGAGAGGCGTAACACAGCACGGCGTCCTTGGTTGTCTAAGGCTGTAGAAAAAGTACAAGTAGCGGTCAACAAGATTTACAAATGGTCTAGAGACTGGAAAATACATGTCGATGATAGATTACACTGAACACATCATGTTAGACAAGAAGCAGAGCAGATTAGATTCAAAGTCAAGCAACCGTACTGGTTAGTCGGAAGATACTCTTGACTTAACCTAAAATCAAAGCGAATGGTTTTTCCGTCAATCATAAAACCAATATGGACCTATGGGTTGCAAACATCAGGATGCACTAAGACATCAAACCAATTAGTAATCCAACGCACCCAAAACAAAAGTGTACGATTAATTGTCAATGCTTATCTTTACGTATCGACGAAGAGCTGCACGATAACCTCAAAATCGAATGTGATCCAAGATTTCGCCTTAAAACATAAAATAAGTTTGATAAATCACAGCATCGTGGAAGCAACACAACTACTAGACAACACGCAAGAAATCATAAGATTGAAGCGAATCAAACCACACGAACTTGTTTAGTGTATAAGTGTATTTTTAACTTTAGCTTAAGTAGATTAGTACAACAGAACAGTAGTAATAATAAGTCGGCACTCATTTGCATTAAAATAGAATTATCTTCAAATAAATAGAAAATTTGCGTTTTTGAACTCTCCTAACAAAACAGATTTCAACTTATACTAACAATTTTATATTATTTACAATGACCATCGTTCATTTCTATTTAAATAATCCAACCGAAAATCACTTTTTACATTCCTCAATATTGCTTTCACTGTGCATAACGGACACCTTAATTTCTATTTGATTTTATAATAAAATACGCCCACTCGTACCTTAACCTTTCGACCACAAACATTTTTATTGTTGTACATAAATTTATCAGGTCGCCTGTCTAGAGAGCCTACAGGAAGTATCAATTTAAAAAAAAATAGTAATGCTTGAAATACAAAAACACAAACAGGTAATTTATTTTACGTAAAATTCTATTTTTACCCAGTATTACTGTATATGTGTGTTACTTTATAATGTGTGTTCGCCGATTTCTCCATCAATTATGGACCGATTTTCAAAATTATTTTTTTATTGGAAAAGGTGCATTTCCGAGGTGGTCCCATTGGAACCAAGTCAGAATTTGATGGCGGAATCCAGGGAAATCGAGGAAAATCAAGGAGGAAAACGAATTTTTTAACCTAAAATAATCGGATATTTGTGTATAATATTATAGCTGAGCTAATGTGACGGAAGACCGGAAGTCGTTCAGTGCAAACAAATCAGTTTGCTTTTTAAGCATTAACTATGTTATACGAAAAGTCGTAGAAATATTTTAGGTAACTGCTTCTATGGTGTAGTGATTAGAATGTTCGTTTCACATGCGGGGCTCATTGGTTCAATTCCCGGCGGTGCCAACGACTTTTTTTGTTGTTCTAGTTAACCCGGGGCCTAAAGCATTCCTTATTTTCAATAAATGTTTCTTTTTTTTTCCTATTTTTCCTCATATGAGCTGCACCTTTCCTTGACCTTCCCATTGTGATACTTAATAAAATAACTGCGTAATTTATTGGTAAATATCTAACACTAAAAAGAGAAATTATTCAAAAATTTCAAGTTATTACAACGATTAATGTACATATTTTGTTTTAAAACTTTTTTTTGTGTCAAAAATGTAAATTTGATTATTTTTTCCTCTTAGTTAGTTCGTTATTTAATTTTTGAAGTCGGTTCAATTTTTGTGTTAACAATATTTTTGAATTACTATAGTGGATCAACTTATGTCTGAAGTTGCAACACGTTAAAAGAACTTTTTTGGAACATAAATAAGAAACAAATTATATCAGATGTTCGTTAATGTGAACTAATTCCAAGCAAGTATATTTCGTATTATCGAAATGTATAATTAAGAAACGTGAATTAAAATTTATGAATTTTTTAGTCTGCTTTACTTGGCGAATGTAATTTATCAATTTTGTATTCATAATAATGTAATATGTAATGTATTAATGTAATATGTAATGTATAATATATTGTGTAATGTATCCATTATTGAGTGTTTGCTTTATCAAGAGCCTGATGTATTAATAATGATAATGAATAATAACGCCCGTAGCAAATAAATGTATGATACCAATTTAAATCTTCATCTCATGAAAATATTGTAACATTTCACAATGATCAAATGCTCAACGGCCCCCATTGTCAACCCATTTAAGTAATTAACTAAAAAGACTTCTAAACTTCTGAAAACAATATTGATATAACTAGCATGCAGTTTTATGTCAGGTTTAGGATTTTGTTGACTGTTTTGTTTTGTTAACAATGATGTAATAATAGAATTATAATAATTCTTCATGGAAGACATCGCAGTGGCAATCATATCTCAGATCACATGTTAGATGCTCTATAAGATACTTTGATGGCTAAATACAAGAGTTAGTCACTTGCAAGGACCTGCAAGGCGTCTCAATCAATTGATGAATAACCTCTTAAAACATACAAGAGGAGTTATCATCTATTATGCCAACTTAAATCGAGCTGTCCCCACATATCTAATTATATCATATCTAATAATTCACTCTACACTACATCTAAATAACACCGCGTATGCGTTACATAATCTCACCAAATTCAGTAATCAGTAATGATTAATTAATAATAGAAGAGAGTTATTATACCAGCATTTTCTTATTGAAAAAAAGTACTTGATGCCTTCAAAATAGTATTTTTGACTTTAACGATTAACCAGATTTCGAAGAGAACTAGATGAGGCTACTAGAATGTTGGCAAATATGAAGACGAATTTTTCATGAACGTCTCGAAGGACCAATGTTTAGTGAAGGGACGCATTATAGTGATTAAAGATGTCTATCCATAATTCAAACCCCTTAAGCCTTCTGGCTAAAAAACAAATAACACTCAAATAATATTATATTTCTTATTAACAATTTAAAATGGTGAAAGAATTTTAATCAATAAAATGAAATAATGTAACTAATGTATTGATGACATTGACGTTATATGCGTTAAACATTAATTGGTTTTAATAGCTCTTTGAGAAATTAAACATAACAAGGCTTAATAATATAATAGAAAAAATAATATTATCCGGAATATTAATTTAGGTTTCGTAGTCATCAAGAAATTGCAGAACAAGTGTATCGACTGGTAAAAAAAATATCGACTTAAAATTCAAATAATATTATTCGGCTACATTATAGTTTTGATAAAGTGTTATACTTTAATTCTTTAATTAAGAAACTTTTCCCTTATTCTCACTTTCAACACTAAAATCACAGATAGACATTTTACTATAAAACAAGACGATAAATACATAACTTCATTCAAAAATATGTAAGAGTTCCATTGAAAGTGGCTTCGATTTAAACTCGGATCATTGTCCAATATACCTAAGCTATAAGCACACAGACTGGGATTATTTCAGTTACCTATTACATTAGGATATTAATCTGAATACATTACTTAAAATAATAAAAAAACTGGAAGAAGAACTAGTTACTTTTTTACCCCTATTACTGAATGGACACTGATAGGTTTAAATGTTCCAAAAGAAATAGCCGAGAGCCAAAAAACGTAAACTTAGAAGAAGATGGCATCAATCCAAACGTCTAAATGATAAAACCTTGCTTAACAGAGTCGCACAGTAATTAACAAAAGCAATTAAAGAAATCAAACAAGCATCAATCGCTAGATTCCTTTCGAATCTATCTATGAGTAGTATTGCTGAGTATTCATTGTGGAAAGCTAATAAATATCTTAAACCTCCCATAGCTCAAGTGCCTCCTATTAGAAAACCTGATGGAAGGTGGGCCCGAAATAATTTTGAAGAAGTAAATGTATGTGCAGAACATCTGGAAGATAGATTGCATCGAAACCAAGAGAATAATGTTCTACCATAACTCAATCCCAACAACTGTTTTGAACAGATTGCTATGGTTACTCCTAGGGAAGTTTAGGAATAAATTAAGAACCACTTTAATTTGAAAGAAAAACGATAAGCTGTGACTTGTTACCATAGAAATTTTTGTCCTGGAGGAGACTCCAAAGAAAGCCGTTGGTTAAATTATTCAACCTTTTTAAATCTTGTATTCGGTTAAGTACTATGTACATAGAAAACTGATGAAGTCATAATGATACCAAAACCTGGTAAAATTCTAAGTGAAGCTGTTAAACTCTTTGAGAAATTGATTGCGAATCGCCTCAAACTCGTAGAGAGCTCAACCCGGAAACCCCAGCTTTCGACAAAGTTGCTATCTCAGGTGCAAATATCCAAAAATGGTGAATCAAGAATGAATGAATCATCACACATTAAATTCGCAAATAAGAGGATCACGCCGCAGCGTATCTTTATTAACGGCATTCCAGATGCCAACATTACAAAATACCTTGGCATAAACTTGAATGCCAAGTTCAGATGGAAAGAGCAAATAAAAAAGAAGCGCGATGAACCCAACATCAAGTTCAGGAAAATGTGTTGGTTACTTGACCGAAACTCCGAGCTATCAACTCACAACAAGTTTATTGTATATCAGCAGAGTACAGTATGGAGTTATGGAATTTAGCTGTGGGACTGCACCAGTAACTCCAATGTCCAAGTTATCCAAAGGTTTCAAGATAAGGTACTGAAGTGTATCGTGAATGCGCCTTGGTATGTACGCATTTGTGACCTCCAATATGGTTACGAACACTATCAGAAGATTTGGCGATTCAAACTAAAAAACCTTCTAATCCTGCAAATGTTTAAATAGTAAGTGATTCAATGGAAAATAAATTAGTTTCAGTTGTTTGTCAGTAGGTTAAGTCAAATTACTTGTTAATTGCATACTAGTTTTACTAAATTAATTTTTAAAAATCCCACAAGGTAGTATAATAAGCCCAATAGTGTATCCTCTATTTACGGATAATCTACTCAGCACAAAAATCACTGCTGCAACATATGCAGGCGACGGAAGTTTTAACACCACGTGAAAATCCAATAACAACATTATTAATACAATAACAACTTCCAAATATACCTCAATAAAATGATCACTGATGAATGTAAATAATTATCAACTTCTTGAGGCAGAATGTATGGCAACACGAATCTAGATTGACAACTAACTTAAAAAAATACATACGTGCTAAACGAAAACAATTTGGACTTAAATTATATCAAAGATATTGGCCCATTGGTTTCAAATTCAAGTTATTAGATAATAAGGTATTGCTATGCGAATCGATACCTAAATCTATTTGGTCACATGAAATCTAACTATGGGATACTGTTAGCAAGTCTAATATAGCCATCGAGCGATAATGCCCAAATAAAGTCTTGCGTGTCATTGTTGATACTCTATACTGTATCTCTAATGAAGCGATACAGCGTGAATAAGCCATAATATGTCTATTGGTCTAGGGCTGTAGAAAAAGTACAAATAGCAGTCAACAAGATTTATAAATGGACTAGAAACTGGAAAATACAGTTTAATAGCTCCAAATCTGCCCATGTTAATTTTGCGTTGCGGTGAAATGATATAAACCTAATGATATCACTTGACAGATGCCTGATTCCTCAAGCAGAATCAGCCAAATACCTCAGAATATATCTCGATGGTAGATTAAACTGGAAACATCATGTTAGACAAAAAGCAGAGCAGATTAGACTGTACTGTTGGTTATTAGATATATAGATGGTTAGTTATATGTTTATACTCTCAACTTGACCTAAATTCAAAAAATTGGTTTATCAGTCAATTATAAAGCCAATTTGGACCTATGGGATAATATGGGCAAATATGGGGTTGCAGTAAGACATCAAACCAACTAGTAATCCTACGCACACAACACAAAGTTCGACGTTTAATAAACAATGCTTATCGCTACGTAACCAACGAAGTGCTGCACGATGACCTCGAAATCAAATTTATACACGAAGTGATCCAAGATTTTGCCTTAAAACATGAAATAAGGTAGCTAAATCACAACAACGCGAAGCGGTAAATCAGAAGATTGAAGCGAACCAAACCACATGAACTTGTTTGGTTGGGAACTACATACTACTACGTACTGCCTTGCTTGTGTATTAATTCAAGTACAACAGTAGTAATTTGTAAATTAAAATTGTACTAAGCATATCTAATGTAAGATTTAATTAATAAAAAAAAATAAGACAATAAAAAATAAAAAAATGTTTGTGTTAAATAAATTTTAACGCCATCTGATTTGGTTAATGGATATATTTGACTTTAGAGTAAAATTAAATGATGTGTGACTACATGATGAAGTGATATAATGTATATAATAGTTATAATAAAAAAACACTGTAAAATTGTTGAGCCACTATGATAAAAAGGTAATAATTTAAAAAATGTAGTAGAAAGCTGCTAAAAGTAAAATGAGTTTTTACTTTGTTTTTTATGCAACAATGTCTCCAGAATAATGCCTAAAAAGACCATGAGAAAGATATAACAAAGGTTTGATGGGTTGCATATTTCCGAGGACTACAATTTAGAACTCTTGTGTTAAAATGGATTGATGATGTCATTAATTTTTTCTAAAAAACTCGCATCATCAAAAACACACATTTTATTATTTGACTTTGTGTCTTTTTAACAAATACATTTTTGATGGAGATTCTGTTTCTCTTTTCATATCTTTTTGCATCTAGAATTCAAAAGTATTAAAGAACATTATTTTTTGTGTAAACAAATGTGTAAACCCATATGAAACACGAGATATTTTATATGTAAACGTTAAAGAAATTGATCATTTTTTTCCGCTAATTTTTCTGTAGGAAGGTCTCGGTTTTCATTTATTTTAGTAGTTTTTTCATATCTAGAATACAGAACAATCGAAGAATATTATTTATTCAAAATATTGTTGTTTTTTTCATTAATAATTACTTGATTTAATAATAAAGTTTTCAGAGTTAGTTTTTTGAATCCTTTTTCTATATCATAATGCATAGTAAACATTTAAAGCCATTGATAATATTCCAAATTTCATATATTATGTGCATACAATACATGGAATGTGCATACAAAATATTAATATATATATTATATAGTAGTATGTTATCTATTTCTCTAATATTTAGAGACTAAGAGAAGTTTATAATTAATGTTTCTGCATTGCTGTTAAACATCAAGCTATAAATAGTTTTTGTAAATAAAGTTTAATATTTAACTACATGTCATTCAATGTGTTTCTTAAATATATTACTACTATTATAGAAATACCACTATGTTATCAATTAAGCTACGAATATTCTCATAGAATTGCATCATAATAAAATACTACTTTGTTAATGCTGTCTTGTCTTTATCACATACTTACCTCAAAATATTTACATATGGCTTGTTACTTACTATTCATAAACATTCTATAATAACGCTGCGGCATTTTCCATAATGATTTACGTAAAAATTAGGCACTTTTATATATTCCTTTTACTGAATCCTAACCTATCTCAATCGGCTAGTCCTGCACATACACACCCTGCACAGTTGCGCGATCATACGCCCACTGACCTGAATCAACCCCCGGGATATTCTGGTCCGCATTTCCGCAGACACTATCAATCTCAAAAACCATCTTAAAATTGGCAGATCGATAAGGTTTTTGAATAAAACTTGCAGGTTGAATATTGTTCAAAAACCCTACATAAAAATGTGTTTAATTATAAAAAATAATATTAATAACAGTTAATTTAAAGCAAATAATATTAAACTAGTGATTGCCCTATGGTCGAAATTAGATCGAAATGTTTTAAATTAATCATGTTGCTCTCATAATATAGTAAAAGGACATAATTAAAAATGATATGTTATTAAAACTTGTTTTCACGGTACTTTCGATATAAGATCAGAGATGAATTTGATATATAACATTAATTAACAATAAATGTCTGTATATTAAAACATATTAAAATATATACAAACTATCCCGGAAACTAACACTCACTAATATTTTTTAAATTGAATTTAATTAAATCTAATTTCGATTATCTTTTATTAATCAAAAAAGTATTAATAAGTGTAAATTACTATGCCACTGAACATTATAATAAAGTATAGTAATTTTCAGAACTGTAATAACTTCAGAGCATCAAATATAAGTATACATGATCTTTCTTTACTTTTATAACAGGTCAATTGAAAAATTAGTTTTTTTATTCAACATAATTCCCTTCAAGGATGATACATTGATTATAGCGACCCTCTAACTTTTCTATACCATTTTTATAGTACGATTTGTCCTTAATAAAAATAGGCCTCAGTTTCGACGATCACCTCTTCATTCGACGAAAATTTCTTCCCAGCGAGCATTCTTTTGAGATCTGAGAACAGGAAATAGTCGTTGGGGGTCAGAGAATACGGTGGATGAGGAAGCAATTCAAAGCCCAATCCATGGATTTTTGCCATCGTTTTCACTGACTTATGACACGGTGCATTGTCTTGATGAAGCAGCACTTTCTTTTTCTTCAAATAAGGCCGTTTTTGAGTAACATACCAAACATTCGTGAATGATTGATGTACACGTTCAATTGATATCTTTAGAATGTCTGCTATTTCATTCAATTTCAATTTACGGTCATTCAAAACCATTTTGTGGATTTCTTTAATGTTTTCGTCGGTAACAACGTCTTTTGGGCGTCCACTGCGTTGACCATCTTCGGTGCTCATTTCACCACGTCTAAACTTAGCATACCAATCCTTGATTTTGAATCCTTGAAACTCGGCATCAAGCCAAGTTTTTACTTCAACTGTATTTTTTTCCTTCAAAAAGCAATATTTTATCAACACGCAAAATTCCTTTATATATGCATTTTTTTCACATAAACAAACGTTACTTCACTCAAAATACTATAATTGATCCGACAGCTGTCAAATTTATACACGCATGTTTTGAGGGTTAAGGCTAACTAAAAAACAAAATCATATTCAACAGTTGGCTGGCAAGGTTATGGCGTCTGTATTTTGGGATGGGCATGGAATAATTTTTATTGACTACCTTGAAAAAGGAAGGACCATCAACACCGACTATTACATAGCGTTTTTGGACCGTTTGAAGGACGAAATCGCCGAAAAACGGCCACATTTGAAGAAAAAGAAAGTGTTGCTTCACCAGGACAATGCACCGAGTCACAAGTCAGTGAAAAGGATGGCCAAATCCATGAATTGGGCTTTGAAATGCTTCCTCATCCACCGTATTCTCCAGATCTACGACAGTGGCTATTTCCTGTTCTCAGATTTCGAAAGAATGCTCGCTGGAAAGAAATTTTCCTCGAATGAAGAGGTGATCGCCGAAACTGAGGCTTATTTTGAAGCAAAGATCAAATCGTACTACAAAAAATAGTATCAAAACGTTGGAGGGTCGGAGTTGAAAGGAATTATGTTGAATACAAAAAACTAATTTTGCCAAAAATGTGTTTTACTATGGTAGGTAGGCACAAATTAACGTATTTATTACCTGCAGTATTCAGTTAGTGTTTTGTTAAGAAATACATTTACTAATGGAACGTGAAATTAATCAGAAGTCAATACAACTAAAATTTACAGAAAAATCTTTAGAGAGACAACCTTTATAGTTACCTTTAGTCCAATGATATATCATCTCTCAAGAACCATACCAATTAATAACAGTCCTCAAGAAAGAACAATTTTTCTTTTTTTTTAATTTTCTCTGCAAAATATGTTAAATATAATTTTACGTGATCTACTATTCTTAATATTTTTTATCCAAACTTGCCATAACTCTTTAAAAATTCCAACAATACGGAAATAACCGAAAATGACATACAACATTACTTAAAATTCAATTACTTCGTTTAATAATGTTTTATCATTCACTTTCCATTTTAATATCGTTCCAAATGTAAAAAATAAATATTCACTTAATTTATAAATAATAATTTATAAAATAAAGCAACACTATAACTTATATATTTATATGCAGTTATATATTTTGCGTATCAACATGTATCAACAACATAAAAATCGATTTTTTGTAGAAGTACCACCACCTCACAATTTGCAGTTAAAAGAAGGATCAGTTGTCATCATGCTGGGTAACATTAATCAACCTCGACTGTGCAATGGAACAACACTGGCTGTGAAGATGATGAATAACGGGATTCAGGCTACAATCATAAAGGGAAAATACAGGAGAGGATGTCTTGATCCCGCGTATACCGATGATTCCAACGGATTTACCATTCGATTTTAAATCTTTACAATTTCCAGTACGTCTGGCCTTTGCCATGACTATAAATAAATCTCAAGGCCAGTCGTTGGAAGTTTGCGGAATCAACTTGGAGTTTCCCTGTTTCGCGCATGGACAATTATAGGTCGCGTGATCGCGCGTCGGAAAACCGTCATCTTTGTTTATTTGCGCACCACAAAACAAAACAAAAATTATAGTTTATCAGAAAGCTTTAAATTGATTAACAAACTGTATCAAAACTGTGTGTGTCTGTAAATATCTAATTTGAACCTTATAAATAGCCAGTATTTCATGAAAACTTTGTTTTTTAAATAGGAAACATCATGTGTAGTTAATAGAAAATAATAATAAAAATTCATTCAAACCGAGTATTTTTTTATTAATTACGGATTATTAGGTCTTTTATTTATCGATTGAGGCAGTACGAAGTCTGCCGGGTCAGCTAGTTATTAATAAAACTCTGTGCCCGTTAAAAATAATGTCATTAATGTTAAACCCAAAGTGTCTATCGTAAAATAAATATTTTTTAATTTTAGAACCGTCGAAAATTAGGATAAAAACAAATAGCTTATTAGTGTTAATTTACCAGATTGCTATAGTAAATAATAGATAACAAACAGGAGACATAATGCCAAACGTCACCAAGTTAGAGAATCAGTTGATCTCATCAAAATTCAAAATATGATGCTTATATCTGGCAATTTTAAGATAATTTACTGAAGCTGTCTAATTCAAATAGAAGAACCCCAATTATACATGAGTACTGACTCATACTTGAACATCATTTACTCAAATCTGCGTCACATGAATTTGAATATTTTTTTGTTGCAACCAGGCGACGATTGAGCTAGTTCGTTAGATTTTACTAAAACAGCAATGCTGTAAAAAAATTAGTTGGCACTTTATAAAAAAAAACAGGCAAATAAATAATTAACGGATTCCTGAATTTCACTGTGTTCAAAGTAAAATAAGCATATAGTCTTTAAGAGAGATACTAACCTCAATATAAATTGTTTGTTCCTAATATGGTGATCAAGTTTATCCTTATCAATTTACCTTAACCATATTTGTGCTCCATAGTAATGAACGAATCTGATATAGATGTACAAGATTACACTATATAGTACAAGATTTAACTTTAAATACATTGATAATGAAAATGATTTTTAACCAAAAAAAATTTAGTTTGTTAACTTTGCAGATAAAAGTTCAATTCCATGGCTTCAAGAAGCCATATATTTGGTCTGAATTTCGTCAACAATTTTTGGCTTTTCTTTACTCATCTATGAGGTAAAAATGCTTTTAGAGTCGATATAGCAATTCTACAAATCAAATCTGACCATCTATATCAGATTCGTTCATTACTATGGAGCACAAATATGGTTAAGGTAAATTGATAAGGATAAACTTGATCACCATATTAGGATATATATATATATATATATATATATATATATATATATATATATATATATATATATATATATATATACATATATATATATATATATATATATATATATATATATATATATACATATATATATATATATATATATATATATATATATATATATATATATATATGCTTACTATAATCTTAATTTACAAATCACTACGTTGTCTATTAGCTATTTTGCCTGCACGTCCTAGTTATTTAGTGATATCATCTCATATTTGAAAGCATGATCTCCGATAACTTTATAAATCCATTTGAAATCGACATCATCGTGCAGTTCTTCGTTAGTTACATAGCGATAAATATTGGTAATTAATCGAAGAGCTTTATTTCGGCGTCTTTGGATTACTAATCGATTTATTATTTTGATAAGTCTAGATAGGCTTTATAATTGACCGATAAACCATCCTCTTGTATGATAAGTATATAGGTATCCAGCGACTAACTAGTAGACTTCTTTGATTTTCAGTCTGATCAGATTTAGCCTACCGTTAAGATGGGTGAAGAATTAATTCGCTGATTCTGCTTGAAGAATCCGACACCCATCATGTGATCTTGGAGTCATATCTTTTCGGAAGAAAATTTAGAGTATCGCACGAAATGGCATTCTTGACATTTAAAACTATTTGGCTGGAGTTGCACAAGGTAGCGTCTTAGGACCTCTCCTATATCTGCTCTACACTGCTGGCATTCCAACAACAAAAGAAACTTGAACCTTTGCTGATGACACAATTATTGTGGTAAACATCATGTTAGACAAAAAGCAAAACACATTAGAACCAAAAATAAAACAACTATACTGGTTAGTCGGAAGATACTCTCAACTTGATCTAAATCAAAGAGGTTGATTTATAAGACAATCATAAAGCCAATTTGGACCTAAGGAGTGCAAATATGGGGTTGCACTAAGAATTCAAATCAACTAGTCATCCAACATGCCTATCGCTACGTAACCAACGAAGAACTGCACGATGACCTGGAAATCAAATGGATTTGCGAAGTTATCCAAGATTTCGCCTTGAAACACGAAAGACGATTATTAAATCATACTAACGTAGAAGCGATACAACTGCTGGACAGCGCGCAGGATGTCAGGAGATTGAAGCGAACCAAACCATACGAACTTATATAAAGTGTGTACCTTTAGTGTAAACTATAGCTATAAGTTATTATAATTTAATAATTGAGGAATACATATTGATGTATTTTCTCGCACTCGTCTTGCTTGCGAATTAATCCAAGTAAAATGAAATGCAGTAATAAATTAATTTATAATTAAGATTGTACTAAGCGTATCTAATAAAGATGTCTAAAAAATTATGTTGTCTAATTAGGTTTGATCTCGGGCAGATTTTTATAGTCTATGCGATACTTTACTTGTGAATTTTGTTGAGTGCTACTTATACTATTTCTGCAGCGTTATGCAAAGAGAATTTTATAACAGAAATAAGCATACATAAAAATTCAAATATACAAAAAAGTATAATATTAAACTTTTAATTTTTTAATAGCAGAAAGGTTACGTTACATTACAATAATACAATACATACAATACATACAATACATACAATACATACAATACATACAATACATACAATACATACAATACATACAATACATACAATACATACAATACATACAATACATACAATACATACAATACATACAATACATACAATACATACAATACATACAATACATACAATACATACAATACATACAATACATACAATACATACAATACATACAATACATACAATACATACAATACATACAATACATACAATACATACAATACATACAATACATACAATACATACAATACATACAATACATACAATACATACAATACATACAATACATACAATACATACAATACATACAATACATACAATACATACAATACATACAATACATACAATACATACAATACATACAATACATACAATACATACAATACATACAATACATACAATACATACAATACATACAATACATACAATACATACAATACATACAATACATACAATACATACAATACATACAATACATACAATACATACAATACATACAATACATACAATACATACAATACATACAATACATACAATACATACAATACATACAATACATACAATACATACAATACATACAATACATACAATACATACAATACATACAATACATACAATACATACAATACATACAATACATACAATACATACAATACATACAATACATACAATACATACAATACATACAATACATACAATACATACAATACATACAATACATGCAATACATACAATACATACAATATATACAATACATACAATAAATCATTCAAAAAATTAAACAAAATTACATAGGTCATAACTTCCTCCTGAAGAAAAGACAAATTGATATTTTAAAGTAATATTTTAATAACTATAGTTTAAATATTTTAAATACCATAGACAATAATTATATATTTTAAAACATTTCAATTTTACTTCAAAAATTATTTACTATTTTTTTTTGTTTCATTGTTTTACGTTTTTTAATTAATAATAGTTATTAATTAATATTTTAACATGATTTTCATATAATCGTTAGGCGATTAATATACTTATTGCTATCATTTACTTTTTATTTTAACTAAGTTTATATTTTATGATGACAATTTGTCAGGTTCTCTAGGTTGAATCAGAAAATGTCAAGAAAAATTTAAACTCTTACAATTTTTTCCCTTGCTACACATTCATCTAATAGGCATATATTACCAAGAAAATGCTAGAAGATGAGGAATACTACGATTCCATAGACGATTCGGAATTCGAATCATGTCGGAGCTTTTGCAATCCTAATTTTCAGGAAACGGACCCAGAATTAGAAGAAGAGGATACCAAATTAGATGAACTAGTGCCGTTCTACGGCGGTAACGTAGAGAAATCCGAAATAGAATCCATCAGGACGGAGTCTAAGAGCAACAGCTGCGTAAGTTTGAGGAACAAGCTGAAAAAGAAGAGAAACGTTTTGCCCAATATGGGAAGTAGAAAAAATCGCTCTTATTTAACCATGTTTTACGAAAAAAGCGGATTGCAAGCTAAAACCGATATTTCAACTACAAATAAATCTACATCGGTAAACATGTCGCCAAAAAGTTGTTTTTCATACCGCACTGGGCGAGATCGCGATCCAGAAATGACAAATTCAAACAGGTACATGAACGTTTTCATAGTATATAAAATATATTATAGTTTACTTTATTCTAAATTAATTATATTGCATAAAAATATAATACAGTTAACTAAATTACATCTAATCATTCCATTTTTAGGTTTAAATCGTCATATAACAATCAAACTAACATCTCGCTACTTCAGTCAGATTATGACAAGTCTCTTTCAGCTTCAACTCTCGATACCAAAGCACCTAGCGAGTTTTATATTGAAAGTTTAGAATTAAAAAATCACCTAGAAACAAAGAAAGGAAGTAAACGTCGAAATAAACCTGTTAAAGTTACTGAACTTGGAGGACTTGGACCAAATATAGTTCAGGACAAAGTAAAATTTAAAATAATATAAAATAAGCAATTTTATAAGTAAAATAAGCACATTAATGTTTTCCAGTAAATTATTTCTATCAACAAAAATATCATTGGTTCTAATAATTGGGAAATAATTCTACGAAATAATAAATTAATTCGAAATATTTATCGGATAATCTTATCGCTAATTAAAAAATGTTTCTTTTAGTTGGAACTACTTAGAAAACGGCAAAATTACGGGAGAATTGTTAGCGAGAAAAATAGAATAAAAATCTTGGAAAATAAAGTTGTACAAAAGTTAAATCAAGAAATACGAGAGAGCAACAGAGTTTGATTTATATGTGGTTATATCGATGTAAGATAAATTACTGTAACGTCATATAACGTATTATTATATCTAAAAACTGTTTTATTTTTACGTACCTATAATAAGCAATGGTTTAGGCAACTAAATTAACACATGAATATAGAAGTTTATGTAAATGACAGTTTACGTTTAAATTACAAATTGAGGTTAGTTATATATGTTATTTTTGACGTACGTGTTGGTATTTTCAATTTTATGCTGGATTGAGTTAATTAATCCGTTTTGCTTAGTTGAAGTGAGAATTTTGTAATTAAAATGCCGCTACACAGGAATATATATTTTATTTTAAGATTTCAGTGATTTGCGTAACGTGATTTCCAGAATTTGTATCATCTGTTACTACAAATAGTTCAAAAGCAGTGACATAAAGTAAATAAGGGAAATTGTGCTGTTTATTTAAATTTCAGTAGATATAAGAATCTGTATATATTTATTCACAGTCATTTAATTATGACTGATTATGATAAAAAATTTAAGGAGGACTTGGAAAGAGCTCAAGCTCTTAGTTTGGAATCACTAGCTCTAGAACAATTTAAAAACAAAAGATTACAAGAATTAAATAAAACAACCAATAATGGACAGACTAAGAAGGCTCCACCAGGTAAATAAGATAACATTAATATATAATGTGTTTCTTTTTTAATTATTGTTCTCCGGATTTCCTTTCAAAAGAAAGACAAAAAATTTTAAGTATTATATCAGTATGTATGCAATAATATGCCTAATGTTTGCATATTTATGATGGAATACATTTGAGATAAAATGATATTTCCTTTTTTAGTTTCTCGTACAGCCTCAATGAATGAATCAGATTCTCAAATAAAATATGAAAGACAAACTAGTAAATCTAGGCCAAGGCCTGGAACTTCTCTTGGTATTACAACAAATGCTCTTATAGCTCCTCCACCTTCATCTCAAAGAAAGAACAGCAATGCCCATGATACGGAGGATTTAATATCATTTTCCAGTCCACCTGCTAGTACAACTAATATATTGGATTTCTGTAATCAGCAAAGGTGAGAGTAAGATGTGCTAAACTTAGATTTAATAGCATTTACCATTTTAAATGAATTATTTCAACTATTAATATTTCAATAATTAAATTAATTAGTAGTAGACAAGCTTAAGTAAATAAATAGAATAATATATTTAATGTTTGTATAAAGAATATTGAAAAAAACATCATCTACCATCATGCATGCATGTAATTCTTGATTCTACACAAAGAGAGACATGGTTCATTATGATTTTTTATTATACTTATATTCTGATGAATTTTTGATTGAATAACAATGCATTATAAATCACAAAAATAAGGATAAATTGTATTCTCTTCCACAAAAATACCTTCTTGGGAGAATTATGTGAATTATATGATCAAATCTAGGTCTATAAAAAACTAAAATCAAATGCTTGCAAAAAAGTCCTTTAAAAGGAAAACTTTATTTTTACAGAGATTTTTATTACAAGGCTTTTAGAATCAATTATGTAGAAGTACTGTATTTGAGTTTTTAATTAGGTTTTCAACTGTTGCTCAAACATTTGTTTTAAAATTAATAATAATAATCACGACAGGTGTCATAAAAATCATTAATTTCTAGTTAAAGCTGTTAATTTTTTTAAACAAAAATTTCTATAAAAATTTTAGAAATATTTTTAAATTACCTTGAAATTCAAACAGTATAATGTGTTATGTGTTTGTAAACATAAGTACATAATTCATATTTTGTTCACTAACAGCAGTCAATAGCCAGCAATTTTCAACATTTAGTGAGTAGTTTATGTCCTTACAATAATTAATAGGTAAAAATTATTAATACAGATTTTTTTTAAGTCAACGCGCCTTTAACCTGAAAGCAATTAGTTTTTAGAAAATTAGAATTAGAAATGTATAAAAATACTAAATTGATTTTCAAAATAATTGTATTACGAATGGAATTATGTTGTTACGTTCTAGTGCTCATGCGTAGACTGCTAGGACCATTGTTTATATGTATATATATTACTGAATTTAAATCTTAAATAATCAGAATATTACAAAAAATCAACGTTATGTAATTAGCAAGAAATGTGGGTAAAAAATAAAATGTAATAAATAATGGTAAATATTTTAAGTACCTTCTATTTACTTGCTTCATTGATATAATGAGTATGTAATAATTAAAAATTTAGGTAATATTATAATATCGTTTTTGTTATATTTTTTATCTTAAATCTATATCTGTAAATCAGTATCAGTTTTTTAACATACAAATATTATGTTTTAGATTTTTGCAGTCATCATTTTAGTTAGATCATGTTAATATAAGTTGAGATTATAAATCTATTATATTACAGGTCTATCATATTTACGCAAAACCGTTCCTATAAACAGATACCTATAATTATATTTTTATTATTAATAATAAAGTTTATTTATCAGTAGATAAGTTATTTCTTATCTCAACAAAAGCATACCTGACCCTAATCGTTGGTATTACGTTTCAGTTATACTACAAACAGTCAAGTTGGTTTAGTTTCGACGCCACCATCAACCCAAGCATCATCCAAAATGAATCCTTATTGGTCCGGCCATCAATATGGTCATGGTCCACGACCAGTACACCATATGCCTCCAGGTTATCCGCAACCAACTGCTTATCCTCCCGCTCCTTACGGTTATTACCAGCAAGGTAGTATGTACTATCCCCAAAATAATATGGGATATTATCAATCGACAGTCGCGAATCACCCATATCCAGGGACTAACGTTCCTACGATCGGGTTTAATGTGAACGTAGTTGAAGCACCGAATATATTAAATCAAACCGCACAACTACCGCCACCGGTGGGATCATACCGTACAGAGGTAAGCATGTTTAGTTTAATATGAATCATCATTCCTTAGAAATTGAGCACCTAATATTCTGCACGACATTCACTGTTTCATATTATGCCATAATCTGATATTATTAGAATTTTTTTAAAACCTTTATTTGTAAGAAAACATAAAGATAAGAATATTAAATATTGATATCTTAATCTAATATTGCGTGGATTCACCTTTACAAGAGTACACCTGTTTTATTACCAATGTAGTTTAATAATATATGTTTAGATAATTTTTAATAACTTTTTATACACCATCATGGACATTATGCTTATTTAAATATGTTTGTTTAAAATATATCGTTCAAATAATCAAACTAAGTTTATATAGATCATTCATTGTTATTACATATTGTATTATTTTAAATTACCGTTAATTATTTTTATTGTTACTAAAATATTAAGTTTATACGCATAGTAACGTTATATATTGAAACAACACATTCTTTGGTTTTTAAGTAATAAAAGCAGTGGTCATTTTCATTTCATTTGATACTGGTATATTCATTATGGTGAAGGTTGGATTGGAAATTACATTATAAAAAAATGAAATATTATGTGTTTAATTCAACACTGTGTTATTTCTATTTCAATTAAAGCTATGTAACGTAACATTATATGTTTCAAGTGTTAATTCTTAAGAGGTTGTCTAGAACAGTAACTTATGTCGCTTTGCTTTTAATATAAAAATGATTCTGAATCAATTCCCCAACTTAACTTAATTTTAAAATTAATACTTTTAAAATCATACTTAAGGATAATAAATTGTTTATTTTTCTTTTTGCAGTTAAATAAAAAAAAGATCCATATGTGTTTATGATTCTATTCGGTATTAATTTTAATTATTAATTATTCAGATTCGCTGACTTGTTAAATATTAATTTGCTTGTATTAAAAAATATTAAATAAATGGCGTTATCATTTGAAAACCATAGTATTAAATTCAGAATCATTTGATTTGTGTTTTAAGGTGTTTGTGTTTTATCTTTTAGCAGTCCCCACCCGCTTTACCACCAAAAAATCAACATAGACAGCCTCCGCCTGTATTGTTACCTCCAAAATCGTCGACGATTCATTCAAAATTATCAAAAAAATCGAAAAGTACTAGTATTGACTCGCCCAAAACCGACAAAATCGAAACGGTCGAGTTGCGATCAAATAATTTGATTGATTTAGCGCCAATCGACGATAAGAATAGCGTTAGAGTTAGTATTTTGCAAGAGTTTGATCCTATTTTGTCTGATTCACAGAGTATCTATCCCAGCCTATACGGCAGTTCTCTGAGTCCTGAATATTATCGTAAGTATTATAATGATATAAATAATAATATACATTATATATCTGTAAATATTTTATTAATTTAAATAAAATCAAAGAAATTTTCTTGTTACTCCAAACCAACATTAGCTAAGTTAATTTACATTTTTTTATTATTAAATAGTGCAGTCTTTTATCTGTTAATATCCTATGTCAGTTTAGTTTGTAAAATTTGCTATTTGGGAAATAAGTCGAATAAGTGATTGTAAATATAAAATTTTGACAAGAGATCTTCGTAAGGAAATTGTGGTAAATAGACATTTTGGCTCATCTTACCATAAAAAAACTATGGTTTAAAGGCAATATAATGTCTTTAATAAAGAGTTGTAAATAATGTTACATCTAAGTTGTATATAGAAAATAATTTCAATCCTCGACATATTATTGCAGCGAAGGAAATAGTGGTGGAGCAGAATTATCTATGTCATAATAGAGTCCAAATTAAAGATTAAATTTTGAACGTTTTTTAGAACGTTGACAATTCTTCTGCCGCAGCGAATACATGATGAGTCTACATTGACTGCAATCGGTATCTAGCTTCAGGGGTTGCTCTGTAATCAATTTGTAGCCACCTGAGTCGCAATGTTCGGGAAAAACAACTGATGACGGTATCCGATCGAAAATACACAAAGTCTTTCAAGTCATAATGTCTGCCGATAAGTCTGAGAAGGCGCGCGAAGAGAAACATTCTGATTTAAAAATAGAACCAAGAAAAATATTCAGTAACTGCTTAGCCAAAGGACCAACGTCTGACCAGTTCGCTGTCGCTGCTCACACCCCAATACTGGAATTATATTTTTGAGTGTTTTGTAGACTGTACTGTAAGATGTAAAATTCGACATGCCTCAAGTTCGCTGCAGCAGTAATTATTGTTTTATACCGTTATCCCAATTGGACGAATTAAACCACGGAGTGGATCATTTGCATTACATAATTGTTAATATTATACTACAGTTATTTCACTCAGTGTTTCTACTCATGTATTTCAAAAATGCATGTTCTATTTACGTTCTCTTTAATACATCCACTTATCAATAGAAAAGTATTAAAATTATTTTACTTTAAAATATATCAATAGTGGAAGATATCTATAAATAAGTCCACCGATACTTTTATAAAGAAGCTTTTATACAGAAACTCAAAAGTAACATAGTTTATTACACGCAACAAATTAATTTTAATGCCATTACTTTTATTTTGGTTTAAGGAGTTGGTTTGTAAAAACGTAACACTTAACATTTCCTATTACCAATACTTCCTAAAGTAATAGTATTTGATTCTTATTGTATTTGATTCACCTTAACATAATTTACATATATAACTTTTGGTTTGATATTATTTTTTGATCATATAAAATGTAAATTTTAACTTAACTTGATTTATAATAATCGTATGTATTGTTTTTTAACACATCATTAATTCTTATTTTATTTACCAGGGGATGACACGTACTCAGTATGTGGTAGTCTGTATAATGAATACAACGACTACGATTTTATATATACAGGTTCCGGTAATAATAGTATATGTGGAAACACTAGTTATTCAGAACCTATTTATGCTACCATTAACAAACAAATGGGAGATGGTTCACCACATTCACCCGTTCCGCCAAGAGGACACATGTCTACAATAGATCGAAAGGTTTCCAAACATTTAAAAGTAAGTTATTGGTTATTTACGCTTGTCCAATAATAAGTTTTCATTTACTAGAAAAATCTACTTGATGAAATTGTTCAGAACGATAACAAATCACTCACAACAGATCCAGATTTGAAATCATTTTACAGCATGGTGTATAAGGTTCGAAGTAAGTCAAAATAAATTTGATGCAGTTAAACTCCAACAAAACTGTAACATACCTAATATTGTAGATAATTATAAATATAATGACCCTGATACTAACATGGGCTTAGTTGTGAGTCCAATGGTAAATTACAAGTACAACGATGGATTGAGTATCAAGTTAAGTGTTCATCCAGATTTCGAAGGTGCCGATTTTAACAAACCAGTTAGCTTTACTTGTGACGGTATAGTACAATAAAACAACTTCATAATATCAAAACCTTATCAATTTAATTTTAGTAACATCTAGCGTCGATCATGTCACATTACAATTGGTATGTGACATAGAAGCTCCTACTCATCAGAATTACACATTAAAGGTATGGGGATTTAATGAGTACCTTGTTCCTACTACATTGTTATCTGATTATGAATATGTTCATAATTGTATCAAATTAGATGAAGACGTAGTTCTAGTGCTCATTCCTGATGCTATGAAGGATAAGTCTTTTGCAAGAACTGTAAGTTTTTTTTTAAATTTAAAATGTTCTATAATATTGTATATGCTTACTTTTGAGTTATTTCTTGAAATAAGCTTATTTCAGCTTCAGGATGATTATAGAGACAAAGACTTATCTTTTGAGACAGTTGTACCCAGTGAATCAATATATAATATTACTTATGACAGTCTAAAAATATTATTGGGTGAGTATACTAAGTTGCATAGTTGTATATTATTTACATTGTTTTTTTGTAGAAACTGTTGAAAGCGAAATGAGTAAAATCGAAGAGCAAGCTGAACAAGCTGAAAGATGTATTAATCCCTCATCTCTTCCTCATTTGCAACCGCTCAAAGTCAGACAATCAGTTAAATGTATCATAAACTTAATGGGTGATCTAAGTACCTTAGATTTAATGTACTCTGTAGATGCTTTAGTCGAGTCATGCACAAATTACAATCCGAACAACGTATGTGTACTATAATTTAACTTTTTGATAACATTTTCCTCAAATAATTTAATGGCAATGAAATTTCAAAATTATTTTTATTTTTAATAGAAATGTTGTTTTCTTAGGTTTCCAAAATTTCTTTTTTCTGATATATTCTCAAAATTATGAGGAAATTGTCTGATGTGATGTTATTTTATATTTAAATGCAACTATTATATATTATCGGTTTCTAGGTAAGTGAGAGATTTTCTGATGTAGTTAAAACTAATTGCAACAAAATAAGATTTGCTATACAAAGTCTAATAGAAATGTACTGCCGAACATTTCCCGTCAATTTTGAAGTTAAATCAACATCAACAATAGAACGTAAGTATTTTTAATACTTGCTATCTGGAGTTAACGTGGGTTGTTTCAGCAACTAGAATGGTTAAGGATATTGGGGATTCGTTAATAATTAGAGTATGTGCGATATACAGACCCAATCCTAAATGGGAACATGAATCATATTATGTATCTGGACAGATATATCATGGCACAAGAAAAATTGGTAGACCTATGTTTACTCAAGCCTGTATGAAGTCAGACAGAGATCAAATGTGGCCTTCGAGAATAATTTTTGATACTTGGTAAGATTACATTTTTTGTTCTTGTTTATTCTATGAAAATGTTTTGCATAGGTTGGAATTCCAAGATATGCCAATAAGTGGCCTAGCAAGAGAATCTCGGTTGGTTTTACAAATATTTGGTAGAACACAGGAGCACCAAGAAAATGAAGATTCGAAAAACTCTAATGCCCCGCTTTTTAAACAAGAAGAACTTGGCTGGGCCGCTATTCAATTTTTTGATTATGAAGGGTAAGATCTGAAGATGATGCAAGGTCTGGAATATTACTTAAATGTCAAATTATTTTAGACTAATGTTACCTGGTGGTTCTCTTTTGTCCATTTGGCCTAAAGAAAGTAATCACATTAATGAGCATATGTATGGACCTGCACCAGCTATGGGATCTCATCCTCAAATAGATCATCCTATGATCGGTAAGTGATCATACAATTTTCATAATAGAAGATTTTAATATTAACGGTATATTGCTCGTTTTACTCTGTACATCTGTATATGCATTTGATTTTGTCCGGTGCATTTAACTGGTCAGTTATTGAAACATAATTTTCATATTTAAGAATTTAACAATAACGGGTCTATTAAAGAAAAGACATTTATTAAAAGTATGATATATTTAAAAACTACAATTTACATGTCAATGAAAAGCCGATTTTTTTATGAAGCTTCCAGGTTTCATTACATCTATAAAAATCGAAGGATTATCTCTTAAATTCTTTAATGTTGGTTAATCCAAACATCTTGATCTAAGTAATCATTCTTATAGTATCTGGATGCATCTACAATAATTCGTTAGATTTCGTTCAAAAAACTTCCATTATATTTCCTTTTATAGCTATTATTTTTCATATAATATCCCCTTAACTGAATTCGTAGTACGAATAAATGAGAGTCCTTTCCGACTAACAAATATATTTTTGAATTTCTATTGGAGCTCTTTCATTTTCTTTTCGGTATGATAAGTCTGACGAATTTTTTTTTAAAATACATCCATTAAGATGAGATAATTACCATGATATGATTTGATGTATGTTCAGTTTGGATTATATATGAAAATAAAATGATTTACTTTCCATATTTAGATGCATTAATTTATATTGTTACATACATGTTGAAGTTTTCTAGTTGCTTCTTCGCTATTATCCCTAATAGCATATATCGTAGTGTAATCAGCAAATGGTGACATGGTGATAATTTTGTTTCTGATATATAGAGTATGTACACTACCTTATGGATTACGCCCACATAGTTTCTTTTATTATTGAATAGGCTCTTTGACTCTAAACATTCTAGATGATTTTATTGATTATTTTATCAAATTTTTATTTCTTATTTTAAGATTCAATACTTATTTGTAGATTACTTACGTCACAGTAAATATTAATTGAAACAATGAGTAATGTCAAACAATTTGGTAATTAATAAATATTTAATAGCCGAGAAAAATGCTCTTTGATTTTTAGGTATTGAAATAATTATTCCTTCAAAAGTGCAATTCCCAAAAGTCGATTCCAATTTATTCAAAGACCTTAGCCAGTTTGATTTCGGAAGTTTAGATAACGAAACTCAGGAATTACTCAGTGACTCTTGCGAACAAGATATGCTATATAAACTGCCATCAGATGTTAGGTATTTTTTTTAAATTCTTAATTGAAATGAAATTCTTAAATTTATTATTTGTAGAGAAATTTTATGGGAAAAGAGATTGTACTTACATCATATGCCGAAAGCTTTACCTAAAGTGTTATTAGCAGCTAATAGTTGGGAATATATGTGTTTGGCAGACCTACATGGATTATTACGTGCCTGGAAAAAATTAGAACCAAGACAGGCATTAGAATTATTATTACCTGTGTAAGTACTAGATGTTTACATTATATCGATAAATCAATTTCATTATTCCAATTAGCTTTGAAATGCTTGTAAGCTTTGAATAACCGCTTCTTTATTTCTTAACAGACAATATTGTGACGCAGAATGGTTATCACAGTTACGCCAGTAACCGTGAATCAATCACATTAGTATTAAACATGTTAAAATGACGCTAAACTGGATAGAAGCTAAAAATTAATACTATTGAACGATTACTGATTATTGATAAAAATAGATGACCATTAAATGTTGAATCATTGTTTATTGTACACAGATATCCGGACATGGAAGTAAGAAAGTTGGCCGTGAAATGGATGGTTCCTTTGACAAATGATGAATTGATTGACTATCTTCCTCAACTTATTGTGGCTTTAAGATATGAGACCTATGAAAATTCTGCAATAGCTGAATTTATATTACACAGAGCGTTGAGATCACCGAGATTTGCACACTACCTTTTTTGGCTCTTGAGTCATAATTTACCTGGAGCTGTTCCACAAGTAAGTTATATATACATTTCAATAAATTTTATTAATGAATTATAATTGAAATTTATTGAAGTATTAATTATTATTTTATATTACACTTTCTTAATAATAAGCGGCGAACGTGGAATTATACTTTTTACAATGGATACAAGGTAAACGTAATTTACGTAAAGAATATAAATACGTCATAAAAATTACGATATTCATCAACTGAATAATTTACAATTATATGAAGTTAAATTAATATAAAGTATAAAGGAATATGAATAAATATATTCATATATTATGAAATTGTTTGTTAATGTAAATGTTCATTTACAGAATGGTAGTTTGGATATTAAAGAAAACAAAAATGATTCCATTAATGTCAGTATTAGTGAAGTCAGACATCATAGAAGAATGAAGTTACTTCTTCGTGCCTTGTTAGGCATATGTGGAGAATCCTTAAGGAAATGTTTCCTCTTACAGCAACTGCTCGTCAAGGTAAAATGGATACAACTATAATTTTCATTCATTCACTCGGTTTTCATATGTTTACAGCAATTGAGCGACACGGCTGAAAATGTTCAAAAATGTAAAGATTCTCAAAAGTTGGTCAATTTACATCGCGATTTAGAAAGTATCAGCAGTTCCCTTAATGACAATCCAACTAGTTTGCCATTGTCTCCAACTTTGAAAGTAAATAGAATTGATATAAAAGGTATAACTACAGTATCAATAAAAGAATTGGAGTTCTAAATGTATATATAATTTCTAGGCTCATCTTACTTTGCTTCAAATACCTTACCACTAAAAATCAATTTTATTATGGAGGATAGTTCAATATATCCTGCTATTTTTAAAGTTGGCGATGATTTACAACAGGATATGCTAACTTTACAAATGATCCGGTTAATGGATAAGCTGTGGCTTCAGCAGGGCCTAGATTTGAAAATGGTTGCTTTCAATTGTATTCCTACTTCTAAGAAAAAAGGTTTCAATTTGTAGTAAATTATAGCGAACTAAGTTGTTTTTATTTTTAAATTTTAGGAATGATCGAGATGGTTACAAAGGCTGAAACTTTACGAAAAATTCAGACTGAGCATGGTTTAACAGGATCTTTTAAAGATAAACCAATTGCTGAATGGCTAGCAAAACACAATCCGTCAGAGTTAGAATATGGAAGGGCTGTTCAAAATTTCACTGGTGAGATCTTTTTTTTTTCAATCTGGGTAGCTTACTCTAATTTAACACCGAGGATTTCCCCCCATTTCTCCATTCACATAGTGCACAGATAATGGAGTGATCTCCCAAATGTTGCTGTCATTTTACTTTGAACTCTAATTCGACTGTCCAAATTTCTGTAAGCTATGCTAAGAAGCACTTCTAGCTAGAGATATTATGGACAATTTCAGTGCGATTAACAATCCAATGTCTCCTCTTGTCTTGATTAGTTAAATTTTTGTTAATTGAATTAATTTAAAAGACCAGACGTGTATAGCTTCCCCAGAATATACCAAGATAATACCAGGTTATATATCTGGTATAGTTTTGTATTATTAAACTATTAAATTCTATGGATTTGATATATAAAATACCAGTTATCCATTTAGTATTATTAGGCATTCATTACTACTGAGTTTGTCCATCAAACATTTTTAAAAGCTTATTTTAAATTTAAAAATTGAAAATTTTGTGCCGATGACAAGAAATAGCCTGCAGAGAATGAATGACAATATTTATTTGGCGAAAATTCAGCTCAAATTTTCAAGGAATTTTCAGACAGCTTAGATGTTGATGAATCAACTATTTCCAGGCTATCAGAAAAATCCAAAAGAAGGGAAAATGGCTACCATAAGAATTGACTGAAAATGCCATTTTGAACTGTTTCAAAATGAAAAGGAGATGAGTTTTCTGTAGTGTATTATGACTGGCACAGAAAAGTGGATCTACTAAGACGAGTCACGAAGCACATGAAGTAGAAAACGATCCACATGGATAACCAAAACCAATGATTGTGTATGTAAAAATGTTACTGTACATATGGTGGAATCAGCAAGATGTAGCTGTTGAAACTGAATGAAACTAGTGCTGCAGTTGTTAGTTGCATAAATTGAACATTCTTCTAATTTTTATTTTAATATATAAGTAGAAAGAACGCACATTTATTAATTAAAATTTTATTACACTGGCTCTTACAAAACAGCAAAAATACAGAAATGGTGATTTTTAAATAGATTGTGGCTTTATAGCGAGTAAATAAAAAATCATGTAAAACACGTTGCAATCATTGCTAGCGTGGCATAACATTTATAACTATTTATCGAATATCGAAATAATACACACTATAAAGTAATTATTTAATTATGACATTTTTTATTAATTTTTCAGCTTCATGTGCAGGTTATTGTGTAGTAACTTATATTATGGGTATTTGTGACAGACACAATGATAATATAATGCTTAAAACTTCTGGACATTTGTTTCACATTGATTTTGGAAAGTTTTTAGGAGATTCTCAAATGTTCGGTAATTTCAAAAGGTAATCTACTTGATAAGCCTAATTTATTGGAGTTAATTGAATATAAATAAAATCTAACTGTTATAGGGATCGTGCGCCTTTTGTGCTCACCTCTGATATGGCCTATGTTATAAATGGTAGTGATCGACCCACTGAAAAATTTCATCAATTTGTGGATTTATGTTGCCAAGCATTTAACATTATTAGGAATAGTAGAAACCTTTTCTTGTTTTTGGTAAGATTTTGGTCATTTATTGATAAATAAGATATTTTACGTTACATTTTATAAAATACTATACTGTTAATAATAATTGAAAAAATAATTTTAAAAAGGAAATTACAATCCGACATTTTTTCAATATACCCTTACTGTAATTATGGCCCTATAAATGCATGTTAATTTTATCAAATTCATATATTAGTTGACTGGGAAGCTGACAAAGATTACTCGTTATGGAAAGCAACTCGGAGAGTTAAAAGACCAATTATTAGATTACCGCCTATTAAAAATGACCAAAATGAATGGGTTCATCGCAACGATGAAAATCCTAAATTATTCGCAGAACATTTAACCAATTGAATAATATAGAATCTACAATAGATATAAATCCTGTTTATTACTCCGATGTAGCTGTAAATCTGATTTCTCCAATGGAAGTTGCCACAGAAATTGACAACAACCCCAATACTAAAAAGGCTCCTGGAATTGATGATATTTCACTTGGGTTATTAAAAGAGCTGCCACGAAAAGCAATAATCGGACATTCAATGTGTGTTTGAAACTGAATCATGTTCTGGAGTGTCGCTCGAATAATTATACTTAAAAACCTGACAAACCGAAAAAACAAGTTGGATCTTACAGGCCTATTTCGCTGCTACCTGCGGTATCAAAATTATTTGAGAAACTGCTGTTAAAACACATTAAACCATTCATAGAAATACCGGATTTCCAGTTTGGATTTCGAAAGCACCACTTGATAATTAACCAAGTGCACAGACTAACAGGTTGTAGAAAAGGCATTTGAAGAAAAGAAATGCTGCCCTGCAATATTCCTGGACATCGCACAAACTTTTGACCGGGTATGGCATATGGGATTAATATACAAAATGAGCAAATTGCTACCGCGGAATTATTGAAGGGGCATTCTCAACACTTAAACCTATTTCGGTAGGAGTTCCACAGAATAGTCTTGGGGCCACTCCTATATCTGTTTTATACTGCTGATATCCCAACGACAATACTTGGAACATTTGCCGACGACACAATTATTAGGGCAAAAGATTATATGTCTAAGGCTGTAGAGAAAATACAGGTAGCGAAAATACAGTAGTAGTGAAATGACGAAAACCTAATTAAATCACTTGACAGACGCCCGATTCGGATTCAGATTCAGTTAGACGAAAAGCAGAGCAGATTAGACTTAAAGTCAAGCAACTGTAGTGGTTAGTCGAAAGATACTCTCAACTTGACCTAAAATCAAAGAGATTGGTTTATCACTCAATCATAAAGCCAATTTGAACCTATGGGGTGCACATATGGGATTGCCTTAAGACATCAAACCAACTACTAATTCAACGCACACAAAACAAAGTTCTATGATTAATTACCAGTGCTTATCGCTACGTAATCAACGAAGAGCTGCACGATGATTTCGAAATCAAATGGATAGACCAAGTGACCCAAGATTTCGCCTTTAAACAAACTTCTTTATACTTTAAAAACGTTTAATGTAATTAATAATTAAAAATTATGTTATTTGAAATAAGATTCAGAAGTATAAGTATAAAGGTATTCTAAAATAAGATCAGATTTATCATTATCAATTTTCGAATTAATATTTTAATACTAACATAATACTAAGTATTTGAACTGGATTAATGATGTAATTCGCTGTTATATATTTTTTAGATGACATCTTCAGGTATTTGTAGCATAACACCAGAATCCATTGGTTATATGCATAGAGCTCTTTTACCGGAAATGTCTAATCCGGAAGCATCGGCCCACTTTACACGACTGATAGAGGAATCGTTGAAAACCAAATTCACACAATTCAACTTTTTCTTACACAATTTAGCTCAAAACTTGACCCAACTTAAATTCACATCAGATAATCAATCAGATTCATTGTTGTCTTTTGTTCCTAAAATATACAGGTAATTAACAAATTATTAACATTAGTAATTTTGTACTTTAATATAAATAAATATAAAATATAATTAAATCAGTGCAAAGCCATGAAATTATAGTTTAGCGGTACCCTAAGATATAAAAGGAATTGATATAGGATGATATATTCCATGTTTCTGTTTTTTTTCAGTATGGCAACCGATGGTAGATTAACAGAGGTTGAAGTAGTTGGATTCAAGAAGCGCTATGATCCTGACAAATATTATGTGTATATATTAAGAATACATAGAGAAAGTCAAACAGAACCCATGGAAATCCATCGCACTTACAAGGAGTTCTGTGAGTTGCACCAAAAGCTTTGTCTTCATTTTCCATTAGCCAAATTACATAGGTAAGTTTTTTTCTATTATATTTCTGCTAATTCAATATTTTCAATTTTATATTAAATAGTAATATTTAACGCATCATTATTTTCATCTATTGTTGAATGTGATTTTTAGACGCTAATACTTGTTTTTACCCAATTCTCTAATCCTTGATCAATTAACATGAAACATTTATGTTAATCCACTATAGTAAAAAGTCTATTTTTAAATATTATTAATATTATTATTAAGATGCGATGTTATCTTGGATGGATTAATATATATTTCTTATTATTATCTGACGCAGACATTTTATTCATAAATCAATATATTATCAATTATATTGGACTGGTTTTTGTAACTTTTAATACCATATTTGAAACACGGATTAGTTTTAACCTGAGATAAGCAGCAATGGTTAATATATTACGGTATCTATTTCACCTTTTGTTATACAGCTCTTGTTTTTGGAATAATTGATGAAGGAAATCTTGCAATTGTATCAAAAGCATGTTTATATAATAATTTCGTAATTACATATCGATATTCTGATATGGTTCGAATTGAAAAATATATGGTTTATACCTTTTTTATACATAAACGTCATGTATCTTAATCTCATAATTAGACGTTAATAAGGCTATAATTACACATCATATAAACGATATGTTGCAACTCAGAAAATTAAGTTTGAATTAAAATTGTTTTGTACGTTTATAAAGGAAAGGTTATATAAGGAATTAGTATTTGTATTATGGTAACATCTATTACAATAATTACTGAATTGTTAATAGTATAACTACTATATTGTCATATGTAATTATATGTTCATATTTATTGAATTATAGCCCAGGTATATCGTTGTAATAGTTTTGTGACATAGTTGATTTTTTAATCAAATATTTAGCAATATTTGCTGTTAAATAATAGCAGATCAATATAAAAGATAGCATAACATTTCCATTAATACAAATATATATTTTAAATAACTAGTGAGATTTATTATTTTAATGAATTTTCTAATGAAACAATATTAATTTTTTTAATATACACTTTAATATATTATTTATTAAGATTAATAATTAGAAATTAATTTAATTTACACTACTATATAGCAAAAATGATATTTATATTTGACCTTAATAATTCGAACTATTATCTTTTCACAGAATGTATCTATAAAAATAGTTTTCATTGATATTGCACACACTTTTCCTCGTACACAATAAATCAGCAATCGGCACTGCTTCTTCTATCATCATCACTATTAATTTGAACCCTTCTAGGCCTTTGTTGAATTTCTGGTTCATCATCACCATCAAAGAATATACTGGTTGCTTGTCTACTTGTATGACTGATGGCTCTTCCAAATGATACATGATTAATGCTGTTGTCGCTGCTCACATTATGCTCTGTTACTTCAGCATGAATGAATGTTTGTATATCTGCTGTATGATCACTATCTACAAGCAATCGAGAAGAACTTATAGCTCCTGCAGTTGTTCTTGTATAGTCTTTACTTTTACTGTGTGTTGTAAATATAAAATTAGATTGGTGTTCATCATGGTCTTTTGATAATTCAATAATATTATTATCATATCGATGATGATCAGATACAATTTCTTCGTCGGTTGTTAAGAGAGGAGGCGGCGGTGGTGGCGGTGGTGCTGCTCCTTTTAGAATGGATTTAATTTCTTTTTTTGGCTTAGGTTCAAAACTGCTGGTCTTTCCCGCGACATAAATTGAATTTGGATTTCTTTCAATGTTGCTCGTTTCTGGTAGAGATCTGTGTATAATTCTATCGTGATTTGCAGATCTTTCTGATTCTTTTATAGGACTTTTTGGATTTGAGGGTATCTTCGTATCAATAATTCTCGCCTCCGATGGAGATCGATTTGGAATTATGTTGTGATTAACATTTTCTACAGGCTTTTCCGATTCTTTTATAGGAATTTTTGGAACTGGTGATACCTTTTTCTTTGGCGTTTTCTCACGACTAGTTACTGAAGATGTTGATGCTCCTTTGTCATGATCTATAATTTCCGTCTTATGAGGCATTATATTAGGTGACTTAATAGTGGCTGTTGTATCTGTAAGTTATAAAAATATGTATTATTTAACATTTTATTGTTAAAAGCATACTAACTTCTAGGTAAGTCATCAAATTCCGATCGAACCCTGTACCCCAAACAAACTACTTCAGCACCTTTAACACTTTTTGGGACCTTTCTACTACTATCTTTGGTGAATTTAGCCTTAAAACCTCCAAAAAGTCCCATAATATCGCTAGAAACGTACGATTAGTACATTTACTTGTGTTACACTAATTGAAAAAATATATTATCAACCCTAATCTGATAATATGTTTTGTGTTATCTTTTCTTATCGTTTAATCGTTTTCTCATTTTTATTGATTTGGAGGTGTAAATGTATTGTTTTAAAGTCAAAACGTATTAATCACAAATAGACCGAATTGATAAAATTCGACTAATTGATGTTATTTTAGAGTACACCCAAAACTAAGGGCTTTTCCGATAAAGCATTTAATTTGCACGTTTTATTTTAGATTATTGTTGATACTTAAAGGTATATAATCCTACTACTTTTAACAGTGTCAGTAGTTATAATGATTGTAATAATTTTTCATAAGCAAATAAATCTTCCAAAAAGTATACCACTTCTATAATAATCATATATAATAATCTATCATTTTAAATTGATTTTCTTATTTATGGAAAATATATACTAGGATATCTAGTATAGTTAGATAAACTGTGTATGAGTAAATAAACTAACATTTTTATTGCATTGTAAAATAACACGGCGCACTTAAAATACATTTGCAAATACATTTTACGATTTGTGGCAAATATCCTATTTCTCTTATCTATTTCAGAATTTTCATAATCTATCTAACACATTTTTCTATGTTTTCGAGATATTTTTAGTATTTAAACGTAAGCAATGATTTCATCGAGTTTCCAGTGAATGCTCGCTGTCGTTAGATAAGATATCTACCAGTGCAATAAGTGGAAATTTTCATTTAAACAAATATATCTCTATATATGCGCCATATATATCTGCAAGTTTGCCAATATACGACGAAAAAATAAAAGTGTAACTATTGTTAAATTTATTTTTTTTAATATCAATATATCGGAGGAAAAAATATCGATATTTTAAGAAAAATTAAGTACTAATTTTAAGGATTTAATAAGGATAAGATGTTTAAGAGATATTTTTAATTTTTTTTTTGACTTCAACTGCAATCTTTTTGTTGGAAACTCCACTTAACTATATTAAAAAATACTTCGAGTAATCGCAGAATAATTGCTACTCCAATATCAACCTAGTGATATTCATATCTCATTATCACAGTATTAGTCCATTTGTACTCAGTCCATAGTAGAAGTTCTGATATTTTTAGGCGAAAACCTAAACCGAACAGTTTTTTGAAACCAGTTTTATACCATTAAGAGAGTTTTGCAGAGATTGGGACAAATGTTAGTCGGACAATTCAGGCATATGGTGGATGCATCAAAACTTTCCATTCCCTCAAATTTTTGCACTGTCGGTAAAGATGTGTGTGTCAACAACCTAAAACGTTGCTATTGATCACTTCTGTATATATGTTAGTCTACCTCTTAGACTATATCAACTTTTTTAACGATTGGTCGGTCAGGGAAACGTTCATTTTTATTAAAATTTCCTGAACGAAAATGAGCAAATGAAACCTGATAGTGGCGTTCACTTAAGCACTCACTACTATAAATACACTATTTTTGATGAGCGTGTACTACGTTTACCTTTTCGGTTGTGAAATTATTATCATATAGAATTATGAATATTAAAATTGCAAAATATGACAAAACTAAACCATTTCTCCGTTCATTCATACATACTGTATGTTAATTTTTATTATTTTTAGTTTATCCACTGGTGTGCACATGGGCAGACAAAACATCAAACAAGTAGCTCAAAGAAGATTGGGGGAAATATCTCTATTTATTCAGTCATTATTTAGATGTGCCCAAGAAATAACACATTCAGATTTAGTCTATACTTTCTTCCATCCATTGTTAAGAGACCAACAAGAAGATTCAACAAATCAGACAGGTGATCAATCATTAGTTAAGAATTAAAATTAACACCTCATATCATTTTTGTTTTTATTATAGATAGTAGAACACAGCCAGAAGGAACAGGGAGATTAAAGGGACAACTGAAATTGTCCATGCAATACACCAAAGGTGTATTTACAATTATGGTACACCATGCCAGAGGATTGCCAAAACTACCAAATGGTCAGGAGCCTTCAACTTACGTCAAGGTCTATTTGCAGCCTGATATTGAAAAAAGTACAAAAAGAAAGACAAAAGTCGTAAAAAAGAATTGTCATCCTAGTTTTATGGAAATGGTGAGAAACATCTACCATATTTAATTTATTACAGGCAAAAATTTAAACAAACTTCTACTTACCATATATATTTTTAAGCATTATTTGTTTTTATTAGTTTGTGTGTATTTATTTTAGTTGGAATATCGAATGGCACTCGATATAATCAAGACAAGAGTGCTGAAAGCTACCTTGTGGAGTTACGACGCGCTGCAAGAAAATGAATTTATGGGTGGTGTAGAACTTGATCTAGCTTCATTAGATTTGTCCACTGAAATAACAGAGTGGTATCCCTTAGTTAATTTAAGCAGATAGTTGCCTTCATTTAATTAATCAAATACACATGCATACTTTAAGACGTAGTGCAGAAAATAGCATATATGAAATCTGTGTAGAAAATGAATAAAATTATCCTAGACTGGCCAGTGTTTAAACGATCCAAATACGCGTCGGAATAATATTTTAGAATGATTTTTATATCGAAACAGATGTTACATAATGAAAGCTGTGATTGAGAGTCAATTTAAAGTCTGAAAGAATTTTTTTCTCATATATGGTGCTCTAAAAACTCATGTAATCATTAGAAAATTGTTAAATATCTTAATTTTTGTTTGTCTTAATTGCTTTGGGTTGGGTCATTATTTAATTTAAGAACAAAAAATGGCTAAAAACAGTTTTTGCCTATTTTATTATTTTGCTTTAAAATAACAATAAGACACTTTATAAACCAATTCATAATTTTAATAAGTTTATACATGAGTTTGCCAAAGGTTTTTCTTATTCTTCTAAATGTTTTCATTATCTTGGATTTTCATTTTTTTAGAATCAATTAATTCAATGGAAAATATGATTATTTCTGATATACATTAAGCTTTATTGTTATTTTTAATATGTTAATGTTTGTTTTGTTTGTACAAAAAATATTTTAACTTTCTTTATTTTCAATATGATGATCTGATTTTATCAAATTTTGTTCTTGTGTCGTATCGTATTAATTTTTGTCTCAATTATTTATTTATGCAAAATATTTGTATAGGTATTTCCTTAGTTTATCATAACTCATATATACTAGAGATTAATATCATATTAAGGTTGTTCTCATTCATAAAATTCCATATGTAATCATTTCATATTGTTAGTATATTAATAAAGTAATCAGTATTAAATTTTGGAGTTTAACTATATCACAGGTATATACGGTTTTGGACCTGAGCAAACAGAAGCTGTTTATAGAAGTAAGTTGGGGGGTTGAATTCAAATCAGCAGTCCGTTTTTGTAGAATTGGTTCTAGTTTTTGAAATATTCAATAAAATCATTATTGTACTATTTTTGATCATTAACGACCATTTATTGAATTTAAAAGTATAAATTAGAAATGAGCAAGGGTTGAAATGAGGTTTTCCTACTGCTTGAAATCTGTTTCTCCTATTGCTGTCCATCAGTAATCGCTCATCATGCCTTCATCTCAAGATCGCTCGTGTTGCCCAAGTTTTGTGGAGAAAATCAAGATGTGAACGAAAAAGATATATTTTGAGGGACATGCAATTTTGTGGTAATTTTGCAACAAATTGTGGATTACGTGTTTGTAATCCAGTAATTTGCGATTACCAAGAAAGTTGTGAACAAAACTTTAAAACGACTGCTGCTTCATCAAGCGTTAAACATTTTGAAAACGTTGCGTCAGTCATTATTTTTCGAATATCAGATTCGACAAACATTCCTTAATAAATAAATGGTTTCCTTCCATAACGAAATCGCTTTAATTGCTTGCCGGCGATGAAGACGAAGTTCTTAAAGCATTTTTTGCATTTGTGCCTGGACAAATTGGCAATGACACTAACCGTACACGGAACTGATTTCGACTCTGATGATATCTCAGGATATTTATACTGTCGTATTTTTTATTTACAACGGCGACATTCATCGAGAAAGAGTAGCAATAATCATCTACATGATTTGCACTGAAAATTGAAAGTATAAATTTTCACTAAGTGACCACTTGTACAGCTTTATTAATCACGCGTTACAAAACATTTTCCATGCCTTTCAAGTATTTACACAGTAATACGCATTTTTGAATGCATTTGTCATGATTTTTCCACGTTTACTGAGAATATAACATACACAAATATAACGAAACACTTTAGAAACATGACAATAATGCCAAAAGTATTTAACAAATAGAGTTCAATATAATGACAATAACTTTTTAATAGATTTATTTTGTTAGCTATAGTAATATATTTTGCTAAGATCCTTCGCGATCAGTTCCGTGCTAGCTCTCGAAGAGAACGGTCGTGTCCGGTCCGCAGAACCTACCTGCGCTTCTGAGAATTACCCGAAACTTTCCCTAAGACCTACGTCAAAAAAAAAGCGTCTGTAAGCGCCGAAAAGGCGCATTTACAGACAAGGCAATGGCGTCATGTACGTCAGAGCCGACGTCGCCTCCTGAGCATAATCCCAGTGTTCCTAATTCAAATGGACCATCTTTAGAAGACAGCCGAGAAGTGCTCATAATAGAATTAAGAAAACAGAACGAAGACCTGCGAAAGCAGATAGCTGACGTTAAAACGTTCGCAAAAGCCCAAACAGACGCCCTGAACAAACAGACGGAAAAGCTGAAGAAATCAAAACTCTCACAGCTACGATAACACAATTCATTAAGCATCAAAAAGATGCCATGGAAGTAAAGATTCCCGCTGGTATAGAAACCCAGACCCAGACACCAGCTAAACCGGCACAACAGTCAGACCAAACTGAAGACTCAGACGACGGTTTCACCTTGGTGGGAAAAAGGAAAAGAGGGCCGGTCACTCCACCTCAGGAAAGCCAGCTGCCGAAGGCCGGCAACAAGGGAAAACAGGCTCCCAAATCACAACCCAAGCTGGCCACTAAATCTACCCAATCGAAAGCCAGGGCTAACGTACAGCCTTCGATTACAAAATTTGCCACCAGACCAGTGCAAAACAAGCCGACCACCAAGACGGCCCCACAGCCGGTACCGAAACAAGTTACCACAAGACCAACCCACCCTGCGCAGGTAAGTAGCCAGGCCACTAAACAAGTCTTAACCTCCACAGCAAAAACAGTGCCAACCGTTTCGGCGACTGTTTCTCAAAGTCCCCCAAAGAAAAAAATTCCGCCTATAGTGCTCCGTGACAAGAAGAGGTTCATGGAGCTCATTAGAATTACAAAGGCACAATCAATAGACATTATAACCCGAAACAAAAAGGAAGGCATTTTCTTATTCGTCGCCACAAGCGACAATTACCGTAAACTCACTACCCTGCTCGAGGAAAGGAATTACCCTTACCACTCCTTCTGTCATCCGGAGGAGAGAGCATTCCAACACTTCCCGGCGTCTTGGAAACACGCACATATAGCGGTTATACCCAAGAAAGGAGCAAAATCATCTCCATCTGATTGCAGGCCTATTAGCCTTCTCTGCGCCATTTCGAAGCTTGCCGAGAGGGCAATACTTTACGCTCTCAACTCTTTCACAAAGGAAAACAACATCATTCCAGATGAACAATTCGGCTTTCGCGCTCACCACTCATCCGTCCATCGAGCTTCCCGTCTGGCTGCACACATCCATCATGCTCTTGACCAACGTAAAAAGCTTGGAGCAGTTCTGGACCTAACCAAAGCCTTCGACAAGGTCTGGCACGACGGATTGTTCGCAAAGTGCGTGCGGTTAGGCCTCCCAGAAGACCTAACCGCTCTCATCAAGTCCTATCTCTCGGACAGATCTTTCCAGGTCAAGATCAGGGCATCACTTTCCAGTCGTAAACAAATCGATGCTAGCGTACCTCAAGGTTCCCCGCTGGCCCCAGCCTTATTTAACCTCTTTATTTCAGATATGCCGAGAATAGAGCATACTGACGTCGCCTTATACGCTGACGACACTGCTTTCTTCACGGCCGCCAGGTTCGAAATTACAATTCATGAACGTTTACAGAAGCAGCTCGATCATGCGGTCAAGTGGTTCAAATTCTGGAGGTTGCAAATCAACCCCCTGAAAACCCAGGCCATCATTTTCTACAAGAAGCGTTACGCACTGCGCGTCTCGCAACTTAAGATCGACACCGCAATAATTCCATGGCTGGATAACGTCACGTACCTAGGTCTTCACTTCGACCGGCGGTTCGGTTGGCATTCCCAAATCCAGAAAGCAATCCAAAAAGGTTCGGGGATAGCAAACCTGCTATCTTCTCTGATCTACCCTTCTAGCAGACTTCTCATCTCCATCAAATGCTTATTTTACAAGATCAGCGGGTGCCATATCCCCAAATTTAATGCAGTAGCAGTAGTGATCCACAGGGGTCAACTGTGAGGCGGTTTCGGTTTAGTGTATTGGTAAGCCCAGAGGCAATCCCACATAACCCGGTTCAACTTGTCACTCCAGGGCAAGTCTCCGCGACCAGGTATGCGTCATGCATTCTACCGCCTGGTTCTTAGGCCAGAACAAAAAAAAATCCTTCGCGATGTAATCAGAATTGCAAAGCTTGAAAACAGACATTATCCAAACAAACCGGTTGCGACCAATCTTCGAGAGCGGTCAAATTTAGTGGGGGAAGTCTTACACCAAAGCAACGCATTGGTTGAAAAATCCGCTCTATTATGGTCCTTCTGGAAAGTTCGTTTTTTGGTCTAAAACCGCGTGGAGCAGGGATATTTTCGTGCGCTGGTTGGATTAGCTACCAAAGAACCAGTCACCAGTTCGTCTACAAATTTTTTGAGCTAGACAAACTTTTTATGAGTTAAAAGCGAAACCCACCAACATCACGGTACCTAACGTTCAGTTTTATGTTAGAGCGGGGAGAACTGTGAATCAGGTCCATAACATAAGCCAGAATGTTTATAGAAGTGGCATCGTTATGAATCGATCAAGTGTTTTTAACGTGGCCGTTGTTCATTAGAACTGCTAAATATGGCATCACACTACTACATTTATTGCATTTTAGGATCCTTTTTAGTGATTCGCGGAATTCCTGGAAATACTGTGTTAATGTAGGAAAGCTATATTTTAAAAACTGTTCGGTCAATATATCAAAATTGTTAATACTTCTTAAAAATCTAATCGTAATACTTTCCGGACGGACGCTGTAGATGTTCAAACATCAAGTTTTTTGCACTATATAGACCACATTGGCCACATATCATTTATATTTAACGTCACTACACGGCATGAAATAAAAACAAATTTAAAATACCAAAACACTATGTACGCCATAATTTTCTACAACTTTCTATTTTCTTCGTAATATATCTATACCGTGTCCGTTTATATCTGTACCGATGAAAAAAGCCATGCATTCATCTGTCATTTTCAAACTTCTACTGCATTTCGAAAATGTGTATCAAGAATTTACCAATCTAAACAAATAATAATTACAAGGCGCCAAAGGTGATAAATATCGTTTTTAACCCTCGCCTCGTAGTACTTTAGTCTAACAGTTTGAAACCAAACGCCAAAAGTGGAATACAATTTATGAAGGAACGGATTATATGTGGAAAGATACAGAAAGGTAATTCGATGTAATGCTACAAATTCATTGACCGATCTGATGTTCGTTAATGATAGCGTTACATTTGGTGATTCAGATATTGACGCTTCTAACATTCCCCATAATTCGCATTACAGAGTCATATAGCTTGAAAACTAATGAAGAAAATAAACAACTGATGGAACGCCTGCTATTATAAATCTCAGTGGAATCCAATTAGGTGGCATCCATTGCTCCAGTAATAAGCCGAATCGTTCAGGCAGCAGGAGCGTTCGCTTCTCTGAGATGGTGCATGTGGAAGTGAGGAAGTATTGCCATCAAGGCTAGAATCTGACTTCAAATAATATCCAAAAAATTGTATGGTTCCAGGATTGGACACTGTTACAGTTTGATATCTGTAAGCTTAAGGTCTTTCAAATGCGGTACTTAATGCAAAGTTTATATATTTTTCTCCAATCACATTAAATAGTATTTCGTTTAAGATGCGATGGAAACACTTAAAGAACAAATTTAGAGGCGCAGATTTCAACGGTTTGAACATGTTCCTCTAATCCAAGGGAAATTAATTCTTTATAGACTTCTGTGACAAAATCGATCTGTTGGGTGAAATATGCAAATAAAAACTTCGAAAAATTCATGGATTGAAATCATAGAAATCGATATGAAAAAATATGAGACTAACATTGTCTAAGGTTAAAACTAACGTTGGGAACTATCGACTGAAAACAGTCAAAAAAAAACTAGCGATTGAAAATAGTAATTATTATTTTCATTCAAATACATGGTTCAACTATTTTTTTCAATTTTTGATGTCAGACGAAGATGATCCTTTCCTTTATAAATTGCGAGAGTAAAGGATGGAGATAATTACTTGGGGGAGTTAATTTTTTATGTGGTTTTATTTTCCAACGGTAGTATAAGAGAGACGGAGATGTATAAATTCTTTCGCGAACTAACTTTAAAAAATAGAAGGAAAAAAATAATTACTGAATACTATTATTATAATTATACATAAAGGCAATTTATAATTTAATTTTAAACGCAGTAAAATTACTTTTATACTTGAATGTTCTGTGGATCTGTAAATCAGAAATGGAATTTTTCTGATTGTAACAAATATAGATAATAGATTGTAACAAATATAGATAATAATCTAAACTGTAATAAATATAGATAATACAATGGAACTTAAATAAAACCTAAAAACTAAAGATGTATGATTCGTGGCTAGGACGACATAGCCAAAACGTTAAAAATTAGTCGAATGAAACAAGTAGGACCAAAAATAGTAATTAAAAATACTACTGAAATAGTCGATAGTAAATAGTAACAAAATCAGTCGGACCGAAAATAGCGTTTGAAAACAGTCACTAGTAAAAAGTAGTAAAATCAGTCAAACTATAAATAGCGAGTGAAACAGTCGATAGTAAAAAGTAGTCAATTGCTAAACGGTCGATAGTCAATTTTAGTCCCAACACTAGTAAAAACAGTTGTGGCCGATCGCGATATATAGTGAGGAATAAAGGTGTCGACCGCCGAGAAGTATATCGATTTCAATATTTAAAAAAATATATCGATATTTTACAAAAGGTATATCGATATTTAAAAAATACACTGATATCGATCTAAAAAAAGATATTCTATAAATATTTTAAATGATGACCAAATTTTATTCTTGTGTCGTATTATGTCTGTATATGTTGTCTGGATTATGATTAATACATACAACATATTTTTATAGCAATTTCCTTTGCTTATCATAACCCATATATACTAGAGATTAATATCATAGTAAGATTGTTCTCATTCATAAAATTTAATATGTAATAATGCCATATTGTTAGTATATTAATAATCAGTATTAAATTTTGTAGTTTAACTCTAATATCACGAATATATACTGGTTCTGGACCTGAGCAACCAAAAGCTGTTTGTAAGGTAAATTGGAGGCTGAACCTGAATCAGATTGTAGTTTTAGAAATATTCAATAAATTTATTATTTTACTATTTCTATTGATTTCAAAAGTCTAAATCAGAAATGAGCAGGGGTTGCAGGGTCCTTTATACTGCTTGGAATGTTTTCCCTATTAGTGTTAATATCGATTAAAATATTCTTTACATATTTTAAAAAGTAGCAATTAAAAAAAAATATTTAAAGTCTCCTTTTAACAACTATGGGTTTATTTGGACTGGACCTACAGTTTAACGTGGGTTCCGAACCACGGCCTTCAGCATTAAGCCTACCGACTGGCGAGTGACCAACTTTAGAAATCATCCCAGAAGACACCCGGTCTTACCCAGCCTGGTTACTGGCGTGTCTGGGATCATTTACCTTGTCGGATTTTACACTCTTGCCTAGGACAATCACAAATTTTAAACAATCACAAACATAAATTTACGACCATGCCCAAACAGGATTCAAACCCGCGGCTATCGCAACAGTAGGAGGGCTGTCCTATCGCCTTTGACACTGCGCCACCAAGCCGGCATAACAACATTTAATAAACATTTAAAATGAAGTAGCAAAATGCACCAAACATTTAAAACTAAGTAGCAATATTAAAATCTTATTAAAAATAATTAAAAGGTTTTTTATAATGTTTAAGAAATATTTTTAAATTGTTTTTGAAAAAATATTGAAAAATATCGGCTAATAAAAATACCTATAACAAGTAGACAAGGTCTTCTGAGATGGTCTCCAAGTTGGTCACTGGCTAGTTAGTAGGCTTAATGCCGAGGACTGTGGTTCGAAGCCCATGTTAAAACAGTAAGAGTCCACTGCAGATAAACCCTCATTGGTAAAAAGGAGACTCTATAATAAAAAAACGTCGATGTATCGATATTTTTTCGGCATATCTATTGGATTTCAAATATTCCTGCGGCACATTTGTATCTCTCTTTCCGAGTGCCGGGGCTATGGATTGATGATGATAATAAAATATGGCGAAGAATATACAAAGTCCTGCTACACCAACTGTACCGAATTGAGTAATTTTAAAATCTTATGAAACTAATTGGTAGAAGCACTGTAACTAATGTCCCTTTTTAGTTATTGAAAATATATTAAAAGATATAAAACTTTAAAAATAAAATAGTCTTTTTGGTCGCCTGATTTAATAAAACATTATTGAACGATTATTTTCACTGGCAGATCATATTTCGATTTTTTTTATAATATCTTAGTGATATCTTCCTGTTTTTATACTGAATGTTGTACTTTCTCCCACGTTTAATAGGAAAACACATATCATGTTTTGTTTTTTCCTCCTTTAAAGAAAACAAAAAGATACTGCTGAACCAAAACTAACAAGATATCGTTTTAAATTTCAATGTCCTTTATTTTCAGAAAATTGTATTAGTCATTAATTTTCAGCAAATTAATAGTATTAGTAATCCTTTTATTATTAATATTTAATTATAAACAAGCTTATTTGTTTTGTGATTAAGTCGTTAAAATTCTATTAACATATTTATCAAGAATATGCATAGTTATTGTAAAATTAATCGCCAAAAAGCAGAAGCATTTGCTGAATATCTAGAAAAAACTTTCAAACCAACGACACTAATATTGAACATAATTTCCGGACATAGAAGCTGAAAATTCGATAGTCACGCCGAAAGAGTTAACCAAAGTTAGTAAAACTGACATTAACCACAGGAAATCACCAGGCTATAATTTAATAAAATTTAATAACAGGAGAATTACTGCAAAAACTACCAAGAAAGGGAATTATAAAACTCACCAACTTGATGAATACAGCATTTAGATTAAAACATGTCCCAGACATTTGGAAGATGGCGGAAATTATAGTGATTCCAAAACCTGGGAAATCAGCAGACGAAATAAAAACCTATAGACCTATATCACTGCTGCCAGTAATATCTAAGGTTTTTGAAAAACTCCTGTTAAAAAAATAAAACTGATCATACGGAGAAAAAACCTATTACCAACACACCAGTTTGGGTTTATTAATAAGCACTCAACAATTGACCAGGTCCACAGAATAACAGATGTTGAAAAAGCCTACGAAAGTAAAAAAGTATGCTCAGCTATATTTTTAGAGATAGCACAAGCTTTCGATAAGATTTGGCATGAAGGTCTTATTCATAAACTACAGAAAATGCTACCAAAACAACAGTCCGAACTATTAAAATCATACATTACAACCAGAATGTTTAGAGTCAAACAAGAAGAAGCTTACTCTACAATAAAAAAAGCTAAAGGTGTACCACAAGGAAGTGTACTGGGACTAATGCTTTATCTACTCTACACTTGTGATATACCACAAATGGAAAATATTACGATGGCTACCCGGCGATGGCTTTTTCGGCATCCCTAGTGGATTTCTGCATAATAATTTATATATTATATTATTATATAATTAATAATTAACATTTTTTCTAAATTATTTAGATAGTGTTCAAAGATTGTAAGTAATTTTTAAAGTCTGTGGTTGATCCCAATTCCAAAAGCAATAAAGTGATCATCTTCTTTACTAGTACTTGCTATTCCTGTTACTCGCAGTCATTATCTCATGTTTTTTGTAAATTACTTCTGAGGCATGAATTGCAAGAATCTGAATTATTTTTCTCTTATGAGTTCAGATGCTTTCTGGCAACCCACGCATCCTGTAACTACAGTGATAGTACAACGTCAATATGGCTCCATTTAGTTCAGCTCTTGGTTGCGATGCAACAACAATAAAATGCCAAATAAATGAATGCCGAAATGCTGAATAGCTAACCCTGTTTAATGAAGTTGTTATTCACGTCTGTAGTGGATTGACAGTATCTGACAGGCATTATCATAGACGCTATTGATTACTATGAAATACTTTAGTCCAGTGAAAATTAGCGGATATGTCATAACATTCATCTGATTCACTCCACCGTCGCTGTTGTTTGGTATTTGGTAGGTCAATTGAAAAATCCCCGGCCTACCATAGTAACACACTTTTTTGGCAAAATTATTTTTTTTATTTAACATAATACTCTCCAAGGGTGCACTGCTTATAGCTATCCTCCAACTTTTCTATACTATTTTTGTAGTACGATTTGTCCTTTGCTTCAAAATAGGCCTCAGTTTCGGCGATCACCTCTTCGATTTGACGATCGAAAATTTCTTCACAGCGGGCATTCTTTTGAGATCTGAGAACAGGAAATAGTCGCTGGGGGGCAGATCTGGAGAATGCGGTGGATGAGAAAGCAATTCGAAGCCCAATTCATGGATTTTTGCCATTGTTTTCACTGACTTGTGACACGGTGCATTGTCTTGGTGAAGTAGCACTTTATTTTTCTTCAAATGCGGCCGTTTTCGGCGATGTCGCCTTTCAAACGATCCAATAACGCTATGTAATAGTCGCAGTTGATGGTCCTTCCTTTTCAAGGTAGATAATGAAAATTATTCCGTGTGCATCCCAAAATACAGACGCCATAACCTTGCCAGGCGACTGTTGCGTTTTCCCACGCTTTAGAGCGGGTTCATCGTGTGCAGTCCACTCGGATGAATGTCGATTGGTCTTCGGAGTGAAATGATGGAGCCATGTTTGATCCATTGTCACATATCGACGCAAAAACAATAATCTTCAAACACTGCTCCGAATCATCAACTCGTCGATGTTTTTGGTTAAAAATGAGCTCGCGCGGCACCCACTTTGCATAGAGCTTTCTCATACCCAAATATTCGTGAATGATATGATGTACACGTTCAGTTGATATCTTTAGAGTGTCTGCTATTTCATTCAATTTCACTTTACGGTCATTCAAAATCATTTTGTGGATTTTTGAAATGTTTTCGTCGGAAACAACTTCTTTTGGGCGTCCACTGCGTTGACCATCTTCGGTGCTCATTTCACCACGTCTAAACTTAGCATACCAATCATTTATGGTTGATTTTCCTGAGACAGCGTGCGTAAACTCGGCATCAAGCCAAATTTCTGCTTCAACTGTAATTTTTTCTTTCAAAAAGCAATATTTTATCAACACGCGAAATGCCATTTTATCCATTTTTTTCACAATAACAAAAGTTGCTTCACTCAAAATGCTATAATTCTCAAACTAATAATCCGAGAGCTGTCAAATTTATATACGAATCTTGTGAGAGTTAGGGCTAACTAAAAAAAATATGGATTTAATTCTAGTAGTACCATCTATGTGTCAGGCCGGGGACTTTTCAATTGACCTGCTAGAACACAACAGAAAGAAATCGATTAAGTAAAATAATTTTAGTGTATGGTAAGAAATATGAATATGATAAGACACATATAGTAGCGAATTTGATCATCCATTGTGACATTCGTACTAATAAACTTAATTAATACACAAATGTTGAAGTGAAAATAACAATGGGCAAGATGCCTGAAAATTTCAACAATAAGTATAAGGCTTTGAGGTAAGGATATCAGTCACGGAAAAAAACATCGGTTTCCACGTTTTTAAAGAATATATTTTATAGAATATGCACAGGAGAAGATACTTTTTAAATATATCGATTTCATTTGCAATAACAACAGGAAATATATCGATATATTTTTTAAATACTGGAAGGCAAACATGTTGATACATCCGTCTAAAAAACATAAATCCGAAAGATATCGATGTTTTTTTCGGCATCTCTACTTTATAGATAATGTTAATAGTCATTATGATAAAGAAGTTTAATACAAGATCTTAACTGCAGATATCTAAAACGATCAAGTGCCAGTGATATAAGGTTATTTTAATGAGTACGATATTTTACAGAAAATAAGCAAAATGATATAATATAACCGATATTATTATAATATGATTTTTAGTTTAGCCGCTTTGTTTTCAGTCTGTAAGTACAGTTCAATTTTTCCTTGACTTACAGTTCAATTTTTCCTTGACTTGAAATATCTTAATAACACTTTTTAAAAAAAATTGTGCAATGTTGGTCTTTTAAAATGGCCATATTAAAAGTCACTTAATTATTTTCATTACATGTTCAGATGAACGAAATTTGTAAAAAGTGTTCTTTCTTATATATGACAAACAGAAATGGGCCTTATTCGGTACAATGGTTGATAGTATTGATTTATGTATGGACTAAAACAACAGTTTGAATCGTATTTTAATCTAAACGGAAGCTTTAAATATGTAAACACTTGCTAACACCATGAAATGAAATATCGCCTCAGTGGCGTAACGTAGTGGGACGACAAAGGCGCACTTTTAGGGGCCGGTAAAAATCTTGTAAATATTTGAATAACTTCATATATTGACGCTCCTATGATTTGGACCAAATGAAATACCGTATATCGGGAAACTCAGTCTGTTTGCAAAAGTTTAAAAAAGACTTTCTCATCGTATGGAAAACTGACAGTGACAGGCAAGGTTAAATACAAGATCAGATGCAAGAACCTAGCTAGTTACGATGCACTCATTTTCTTTTCTTTGTTTCCTGAGTATCTGGCAACCAGTCCCAGGAAGGGAAAAAATAAATAAGGAACTCACTATAAAACAAAAATAATAAAATTTAGATTTTTAACACAAAAAAAAAACGTTTTAAAATATGTACATAATAATCGAGCAACAAATTAAATTTGTTTTGTACGTAATTTAATTTTGTGTATGTTACAAAATTATATTATTAATTTTGTATTGTTTAGGCTAGGCACCGACTTGAAACTGATCAGTTGGTAGTAATTGTGGTTATAAGTATATAATAAGTAGTTATTGTAAGTAGATAATTAGGTTTAGGCAGGTATTAAGCTAAATTGTGTGTATATAGTAGAAAATAAAATACGTGTATCAGATAGGTTGAATAAGTTTTTTATTTATTGTTATTTAGTTACAAGTACACTTGTTATGTACATATTTTATTTTAAAACTTTTTTTGTTCTAAAAATTGAAGTTTGATTATTTTTTACTTTTTAGTGAGTTCCTTTTTTTTTAAGTCAGTTCAATTTTTTTGTTAAAAATATTTTATTTTTCTCTTTTAACTATTAGATATTTACTCAATAATAAGGATATTAGGTTAGGTAGAGCAAGTACGGTAGCGCTGTGGAAGTGGTACTATTACAAGGGCGTTGGCTACCAATCCACCGGCGTTGCCAACCTTTGTACTTGTGGGTGAATTCGTGGTGGCCTAAAGGGTCGTGGTGGCCGCCACATGTTTTAATCGTTATGCTAAAAGCCACGACGGGATCTGTTTGGTTTACTTCGTTCCTATGGTGCGTCTCTTGTTTATTTGTTTCTGGCGCCATTTTTAATGTGTCTAACTAACGTAAGGAATGGTGCGTTTAGACTTTTATAATCTTTAGAGATTAAATTATTAATTCATTAGTATATAATATTACGAATCACTGACGATTCGGGACGGGACGGAATTAATACACCACTTATGGCCTTGGAACAAAAGAGAAACTTTATTTATATCCCTGGTAATTTATACCCACTCGATACAAGTCATAGCGCCCTCTACTAACTTTTCTTCCTCCTTTCTATACTGGTTCTTGTATCGAGACAAGTCATATATTTAACACTCCCCTTCAATTTAAATGTATTATCTAACTTAACCTAACTAAGATTGTAAACAAAGATTACAAAAGTACATTTAAATTGCCAGAACAAAACTATTACATTGTACATACAAATTTGTTCAAACTTAAAACTATTTTATTTCTACATCGCGAGAATTTTAACTTTAATTAATAATTTACTCAAATAAATCTACACAATTATGTGATAAACAAACGTAACAGTCAGTTTTCTACTTAAACACAATTCTCTCCTTGAATAATCATAGAAATAGTCGCCACAGCACTGTCCAATTTAATATCGATTTTGTAGTTTGTTTTTGGAATGCCAAATATACACATGTATATCTCGGCGATTGAATTTCTTCCATGCCTCTGGGATGCTTTTATCAAATAGTATGAATCCATTAAAACTTCCTAGTTGATTACCATACCAATCTTCATAACTTGCTCCTTCAAGTCCACGTCCGCCTTACATTAGTCCATGGTCTTCTGGCATCACTGGGGTATCATAATTAATTGTTCACCACTGCAGTCTGCTTAACTTGTTCCTTCAAGTCCACTTCTGCCTTACATGGTATCATAACTCATTGGTCATTACTATCTCCATTTTCTGCTTCTAATATTATACTCAATTTTTGTTTTCTCCAGTTTTCTAACTTTATCACCTTCACTTATTACCTTCAACTCAAATCATTCATTAACATTATTCTGCTTTATGAGCTTTCTTCTGTTCTTTATCTCTATATTCCAAATCAATTATTAATAGGTGTTCACTTTTGTTTTTTATTTTCTTTTAACATTCTTCACAGTTCCCTTTGTTTTATTCCTCTTGTCATCTAGACCAGATTCATCATTATCAAATCCTAATATGTTTGTTATTTCCATTACTATCACAATAATTATCACTCCATTTCCAATTCGAAATCAGAATCTTTTTAATATAACTCAGAACTGTCTAAGTGCTGTTTGTCTTTATCATATCTTAAATATTTTTGCTTAGGGCTTTCTTCTTCGTCTTCGAATAAAGCTAAATAGTCAGGTTCTTAATCCATTACTTTATTTAACGTTCTCTTATTATTGACTTGTTGTAATAAAAACATATCATCTTCAACTGTGGGTGTCTTTTCTGTTGAAATAAGCAGACAATAGGCGACATATATCTCATGGTCGTCTAATTTCCTTTCTCTTGCAAAATTATCTGCATCGGTTTACTCATTCTTTTTTTGGAATTTTATCTGCTCACTTTATATTGTTCTCTCTATATATTTTCTAAACATATATCTAGTTATTTCTTCACTATTATCCATATTGAAGTTTACTTCCATTGGTTTACCAAATTGGTCTGTTTAGATGTGATTTTGTAACTAACGAAACTTATATGCCTTTTAATCTTCTATACAGTACCCTAGAATTCTTCTTGTTCCTACAAAATAGCTTTACTCCATGCTGTCTTTCTAATTCATTAATGTATTTGAAATTCTCTTTAGCTTCATTTTCTGTCTTAAGGATTTTTACTCTGGTAAAATGGGACAAATCATCTAGTATTTTCTATCCTTTGTAAATCTCTTCCTCCATCTTCAGATGTTGGGTTTATTAGCATATAAATATCTGAATAAATTAACTCTTCAATTGCACTTGTTCTTGTCTCCTTCAAGTAGAAGGGGCTACTGGTTGCTTTAGCTTCTATGCTCATAGAACAAGATTTATCCTTCTTATTAAGTCCCAATTGTATTGATATTTATATCAAAATTCTAATATTTTGTAACTAAACTCAAAGTAACTTTGTTCTCCATCCTTACAAATTAGAAATTCTTCTTCATTGGGTTCCATAGCTTTTTATTCTACCTGTAATTCTGTTCGACCCCTTATTTCTAGTTTTCAATACTTCTCTGGTCCTTGCAACTTACACATGGTTGACTTTCTAAACTCGTCTACATTACTAATTGCTACATTGATTACAATGTTTCTTTATCCTACCGATAATTAGGTTGGACCCCATGTTCCTAGTTTTCTATACTTCTCTGGTCCTTGCAACTTACACACAGTTGACTTTCTAAACTCGCCTACATTACTAATTGCTACATTGATTACAATGTTTCTTTATTCTACCGATAATTAGGTCGGACCCCATGTTCCTAGTTTTCAATACTTCTCTGGTCCTTGTATATTATACACGTGGTTGACCTTCCAAACTCTTAACCACTGCACCACTATTTACTACATTGACTACAATGTTTCCTTCTATCCTACTGATAATTCTGTTGGATCCCACGTTACTAGTTTACTAGTGCTTCACTGATCCTTGTATCTTATACACGTGATTGACCTTCCAAACTCTTAATTACTGCATTACTGTACTACATTGACTACAATGTTTTCTTCTATGCTACTTATAACTCAAGATCACATTTTTCTAGTTTTCTGGTGTTCCTTCTGATGGTCATTGATCTTTGAGGGCTCTAGTGCTCCAAAATTAACTTCCATCTGTTGCATACAGCCATCTTGTTACTTCCACTTTCCTTCGTGTATATATAACTATATATATACTATACTGAACCAAACACTTTTTTCCTAATCTCCATTCCCCTGCACTCTCCGTCGTCACTCTACTACTTCTCATTTACACCGAGAATTCTGGGCCCATAACCTATTACGAATCACTGACGATTCGGGACGGGACGGAATTAATACACCACTTATGGCCTTGGAACAAAAGAGAAACTTTTATCCCTGGTAATTTATACCCACTCGATACAAGTCACAGCGCCCTCTACTAACTTTTCTTCCTCTTTTCTATACTGGCTCTTGTATCGAGACAAGTCATATATTTAACATATAAGTCGGTAGTATAATAAGTAAAGAATTATCGATCTAGTGTTGTGTACCCTGATAGTAAGTAAATGCAGAATCGTTTTCCTTCGAAGAAGTATTTGGCTGTCATTAAAAAATGATCGATAATGTTAAAAATCCCAAACCGGTTGTATTAAATATCTGTAGCGACCGTCAGATGTTTCGAATTTTCCCGCAATTATCAGCAGCCCACAGATCTACTCGAGGCGTTGCACATACCTGAAGTTAGCACCCACGGTGAGGTGGCAACAAGTGGTACTGACAGAGGGTACGACGTGATCTTTCGCAAAATTGGGTTTGGACTCGTGAATGGAGGGTACGTAGAAAATGGTGTATTTTACGTGACCGTTATATTTTCTGTTTCAAAATTTTAAATATTTTTAATTATTCCTTTTCAATTTTACCTTCAAGATTCATTTTCATTTTATTCCGATTAATTTCATTATTTCCAATTAATTTTTTTAATTTTTTTTTGTCAAAATTTTTATTTCACAATCTTTTGGAATATTTTTACATCACTGTTTAATCATCAGCGTCTCGGCTAAACATTTCTTTCGGCGCTATGTTTAAATCATAATGTCTTCCTTCGCTCGCCGTCTCCGTCATAATGGCAGATATTTTGATTTGAAAGGCTTTGGGCAGCTTCGGTCGGATACCGTCGTTACTTGTTTTTTTCTGAATTAACCTAACGTATGTGACTACGGATTAGTCACAGAGCAGCTCCAGAAGCTAGGTACCGATTGCAGTCACCGTAGACTCGTCATGTCTTCGCCGAGGTACCAGAATTGCTAACGTCTCGTTGTCGAAGAAAATAAGCTACCACGTCGTCGAACAGTCGATCCTCCCACAGCGTCGATTACGGGAGCCCTGTCTGAAGAATAGCTTGTTTTCAACGTCGTCGATGGACCACATTCAAGTGCCAAAGCGACGATGATGCAACAGTATCTGTGGGACCGGAAGATATCAACAGCCGTACCAGATCGCAACCGTACCAACCACAACCGTTTCGAACTATCATATTTTTTCAAAGCCCATTTTACACAGCACATTTTGTTTGGTATATGTTTTTTTTTTGTATTTGATATTTTTTGCAAACATTTTTGTATTTTTGTTGAAGTAATTTTATGTAAAATTCTGGCAGGGGAGTATTGTAGCGAATTGAGGCATGTCGAATTTTACATCTTGGAATAACGGTCTACAAAATACCCAGAAATATAATCCCAGATGTTGAACACGGGCGGGGTGCCAATTGGAACCCGACACCGAATAGCTGGCGGCAACCCCGAGACGTTTATCTGGGATATTATTGAAGGGTATTTCGGTCATTCAGTGCTCAACCCTCGTTTGGTTAAGACGTGCCACCATCGACTGCCCAAGCCTCGTCAACAGGTAACTCCGCTGCCATCCTTTTTATCTTTGTATTTTTTCTCATTTTTTATACTGTCAATAAATAACGGTCACATCATGTAAACACCACTGTTTCATTTCGATTTACCTCCATTCACCGAGCCACATCATTTTACCCTAAATATCAAATAAATTTATGACCGTTACAGCATATTTTGTTGTTGTAAGTTGGGGTAAGTGTATTCATATATAACAATATCAAATATTTATTCTTTAATTTTAGAAATGAATCCCCTTCCGAAACAAGCTATACAAACTTTTCTTCTTGCATCAGTAGTTGCAACTCCACTACAATAATAGCTCTTGAATGCAAACCTATTGAGAGAGGATTTACCGAAATTCAATACGCAAGTAATTTTGGTGCAAAGCGACTTAGCACGTAAATAGTGCAAACTTATTGCCTAAGTAAGAACAAATTTGTTAAAATTTCATTAATTAAAAATTTAATAACTACCTTGAGGGGTTCATTTCATTAAAGAAAACAAATTGTGTATTATTATATAAGCTTAAGGCTACTTAACCAATATAGTTTGGATTTTTTTGGATGTATTAGAGCTCATGTATTAAGGAATATACATGCTTTGGCTAGTATCTTTGAGAAATCATTTCAAGCGTTTATCATAACTTAATTTTTATGAGGGCCCTTTAGATAATTTACATTCCATGCTAACGCGGGATGACTCTATAACTTCAATTCCAGATGTTCCTATAGGAACAAATGAGTCAAGGCAATCTCATGCGCCAGAAAATTGTTTTATTATGCTGTCAGTAGATCTTTGAGCTATCTCTTTTATTTTATCCTGCGATATTGCCACGTCGATAATATAACATATTTGTCAAATATATAAATTTAAAACCTTTTAATTGTACACTACATAATAATTTTTCAGATAGATTAAAAATAATAAAGTGTGGTATATACTCAAAGTTATTATTTATATATATAATATTTCAATAAATTTATTTCAGAAATTAAATTGTTTTTTATTTCAATATTAGTGGTCAATTAAACGTCACGCGAGTGCTGTTACGTGCCGTATCTGCATGGCAAGGAAGCAATCAAATGTCTTCACAGCGTGTTTTTTTACAGGTGCCAATAATTGGCCAATCAAATTACTTGAATGGCCAATGTAACCCCATCTAGATGTTGGGTATAGCAAAACTTTTGGTTAGAGAGTTTTCGCCCTATTGAGTTTTCTCTCTATTATTCTATGAAAGTACATCCTAACCACAACTCTCATGAACAACAATGGGTGGCTGTGAGATCTGCCAAGTTGGTTTAGAACAAATGCCCATCAGCAGTTCTGACCAATCCGCACGCACGCCGTTATCATTTTACAGTCGCCTGTCTTATATACTGGAGCGTGGTTACGTGTCAATGTGCCTTCGGACTATCGATCCATCAGTCTTCTAAGCTCTATCTCCAAACTTTCTGAGAGAGCAATTCTCTATGCTCTCAACAACTTCATAAAGGCAAACAATCTAATCCCAGATGAGCAGTTCGGGTTCCGCGCAAAACTCTCAGCCATTCATCAGGACCATCATCTGGCCGTAAAAATGAATCGCACCTTTAACCGGCGTAAAAGCTTGGAGCGGTCCTTTTAGACTTAACCAAAGCCTTTGACAATGTATGGCATGAAGGTTTAGTAGCAAAATGCATTCGGTTGAATTTACCCGAAGATCTAACCGCACTTATCAAATGCTTCTTATCAGGATGATCGCTTCACGTTAAAATTAAGGTTATCCTCTCCAGTCGGAAATGCTAATTACGTTACCGATTGCCAAATTGCATTATCTCTTATAGTTTCCGAGATATGGACTATCGAAATTTTACACTTTAGACTCTGTTTCTAACTTGGGCCAATATTGTAAAATGGTCTTATGAATTACCGATTTCGTTCCAATTCACATTCCAAGTGATATTCGGCATGCTAATTACGTTGTCAATTGCCAAATTGCACTATCTCTTATAGTTTCCGAGATATGGGCAATCAAAATTTTACACCTTAGGCTCTATTTCTAACTTGGACCAAAATTGTAAAATTTCGTTAGATTTTGTTCCAATTCACATTCCAAATGATATTCGGCATACTAATTACGTTGTCGGTTCCCAATTTGAATTATCTCTAATATTTTCCGAGATATGGACTTTCGAAATTTTACACCTTAGGCTCTGTTTCCAACTTGGGCCCAAATTGTAAAATGGTCTTATGAATTACCGATTTCGTTCCAATTCACATTCCAAGTGATATTCGGCATACTAATTAGGTTGTCGACTGCCAAATTGCATTATCTCTTATAGTTTCCGAGATATGGACTAGCAAGCCACCTATCTCGGTCTTCTCTTCGACCGGAATTTTAGGTGGAATCTTCAGCTTCAGAGGTCCTTTTAGAAAGGTCAAGGTATTATCAACTTATTGTTCCCGCTCATGAAACGGGTCAGCAGACTCCCGATCTGCATCAAGACTCTCTTGTATAAGACGCTGATTCGATCATTTGTGTTATACGGCTCCAGCGTTTATTTCAAATACGTCTCACCCAGTCAGAACTTCCCCAGACTTTCCAGAATAAAATGCTCAGGAGAATAATCAGTGCCCCTTGGTTTGTTAGGAACAAGCAAATTCATCGTGAATTAGATGTCCCTCAGGTTTCAGATTTTTTATCCAAGCTCTTCTCAAGGTATTCCTCCACTTTTAGTCTCTCGAATAATAAATGTGTTACCGATCTGGCCGATATTTTATTAATTCATTTAACTTCTCGTGGTACTGTTCTATCGCAGCCGAATGATTAACTCAACTTCGCGAGCTATTTGATGTGATAACGACATCACACTCTCGCCAGGCCATCGTGTCTCCTAACCATGTCACCGGTTAGGGGCACCTTCATTGATAAAATGTAAGAAGTATTGGTGAGGATCATGGAATCAGCCGATAGGGTGGGATTTAGTGAGTAGTCCAGAGGTAGTCTTCATATAACCTAGTTCAACTCGCACCCGCGGATCTTCCTGGTACTAGATATCTGTATAGGATTTCCCATTACGGCTTCAGGCCAAAAAAAAGTGTCAATGTGCTCGACTGATTTTGGCTCGCTTGACTGCTGGTAAAATCTTTAATAATAAAAGTTTTTTCTCGGCATTCAAAGATCATTTCCAAGGCACAATACAACCAGCGATAGCACTCGTCATCTTTCCGTACCATTTTCGATGTACTAACTTGCTGGATATTTAGTTTACTCAAATTAAATTATATTTAATTATAAATTTTTTAATGTTTTAATGAAAGATGAAGGGGGTTTATGGTTTGGTTAATTCGTCAAGCAAAAGAATGAAAGGATATTTCCCTATTTATTTTCCATATTTAATTTTCTTCAAAATAATCTTCATTGCAAGCGATACACAGAATCCGATTCTTTTACCTACCTTTAATATACGTTTCTTATGCTGATTTTGTAATCATCTTCAGTTGCAGTTGCTTTCTCATTTCTGAATAATCTTTGAGTACAGTCTGCATTATATTTTCATCAGTCACAAAGTTAGATAGACGAAGAAAATTATCAACTACAATATGACTCGGTTTAAATTTTTTAGCCGCATATTTGCTTTTTTTTAAATATTGGCGATGTCCAGATATGTCACTGTCAAAAACACAAGCACTGAATTTACAACTATCAATTAAATTCAATATTACGTATATAGAAATTACTTGTTTTACAAAGCTATTATACACTTTTTGACAGATTGCGCTCAAAAGTGACAAGTAATTGGCAAATATACCAACCTAAAAAAAAACAATATCTCAAGTGCGATTCCTAGAGATAATTTTGCGGAATTTTTTATGGTATAACAATTTAAAATTAATAAAAGGGTATTTATTAGGCATCTCTTGATATCAACATTTATTATTAATTGAGATTTTTTATAATGTTCAGAGTCAATGATAAAACAGCGATTACGTTGTGGTTATTAGTTGTACCAGTTTTTTAATTATGCATGTTTTTTACGAATCTACAAGGCTACCAAAGAATTTATATAATTGCAATACATAACTGATAAGACCAAATAGTCAATTGTAGAATGTCACGTAGAGTACTTTATCACCCAAGGCGCCGATATAGTACTAAAAATAAATGTAACACTTAAGTTTCACTTATAGGAATATTATGTATAATTCTACCGTGTTATATTACTGTAGTATGGTTTCAAATATTATTTTATTTAACTCATTAATTTGACTCTTATTATGCAGGATGCAACTGTATTGCATTATTGTGCTTCTAGGGTGTTAATATATGGTAACAATATTACACATACGTAATAAAACAGATTCTTATAATATTATAGATATAATTTAACAAATAACACGACAAAAAACACTTGTTTGTTAAAATCATATGTCAGTAAAATAAGTGGGTTAAATTAATGCAAGGTTTTATTAGGTAGGAACATTTGTGATTAATTGGTTGCATACCAATGTTGTAACTATTTAATGTAACATTTGCATTGAAATTATATCAATTCCATGTTTGCATATACCATTTCACAATTAAAAATCGCTACATTAAAGCCAGTTTACGGTGTCAAATATTATTTCACGGCAAAAAACAGTTTCTTTTCAAGGTCAATGACATGCCCTATTAATTATTAATAAGACAATTATATTCAATTTTCAGTCTACTTTTTAATTAGTTCATGATGGTTTGTCATAAATTATAGCTTATTTAATACAACTTTTCTTTCATCATTAAGAACATAGTATATGATTAGTAGCGTTGTATAAAATATGGCACATGTAATGCTGCATTCTGTTATTTGCTTCAACAATATATTCTTCGCAAGACAGCTGTTATTAAGAGTCAATTTTAATTTTTATATAAATACCAATAATAAAAATGCCATTTTACCAACATTTTATCATTAATTAAAGTTTAATATGAATATTTCAAAGAACATATTTGACTTTGTAAAATTATTAAAACGATTTTTACGCATTGTTTTATCATTTTGAATAAGACTTGACCCTACCAGCATTGTTATGAATTCAGCTTATTAACTTCAAACCGAGTATGTGTTCGTTGTCAAGAAATTGATAGCGCCACTTTTTTGGGATGCAAAATAAAATGTGTTGATTGATTAGCTTCAATCTAATAACAAAATCAAGACAAATTTTTATTATAATCCTCTGGTCCTTTGGACTTAAACATTAGTAAATATAATCATATTCAAGATAACGCATTTACTAACATAACTCAAAAAATCTATCGCTAACATGATAATTTAAATATGTATTGTCCCAATATTCAGTTTATTTTCCAGATTTAAGCTATCTATGACTTTTCGCTCTTATATTCCAAAAAAATACATCTCTTGAAAAGTGATTTCCATCAAACAAAGAGGATTTAGGATTTAAAAGGGAATAGAGATAAAATATTTTCTAAGCCTTAACCGGGTACCCACCTATAACGTGGCATATGCGGATTGAAATGGATACCCGGGTGCCTGGTCATTGATCGGACAGTTAATAGAAATTTCTTGAAATAAGTATATTAAAAGTATATAGAAATATTCCGCATATTAAAATCATTTTTAGATCTATAAATCGTTTCTATCATTCTCATTTCCTAAAAACGGTTTCGTTACCGCGAATTTATTAAACAACCTAGTGTATCGGATATTTTATAATAAAATATTTTCATAGATTGATTAATATTGTGGTTTAAATTCTTCTTAATGAGCATTTTTTTGGACATAATGTATGCAAAACTAAGAAATGTAAAAAAGCTAAGAGGCTAGAGCTTGTCTGCTTATTAAACGCTCAAAAAGAATACCAAAATTCAAAATAATAAAACATCAATTATTTAAAAGGGAAATATATAATACAAAAAGGATATAGTTAGTAGTAGAACAATAAATTTAAAATAAATAAGTAATTAATATTTTGTAGTAATGAAAATCAATATAAAATAATGTTATATATGTACAAGATACAATTAAATTTTAAAATGTCTTTGAGGGAATCAAACAAGATTTTGTGGAGGAAACACTTTCCAGTGAATCAGATAAGCCATATCTCTAGTTAAAATGTAGGAGATGAGTGGAAGCATAGAAGCCCTTCTTGATGCGCTAAAGCTTGTTCACCAGGTCACACTAAAGCTACAAAAGATGAAAATCTCAAAAAATGAAAAATATCATTTTGGATTTACCGAAAAAAAAAACGGTCCTCGGGTGACGAATCAAGATCAACTTATTATTAGCTCTATCAGAGATCAAATATATGAAATGTATAAAAACAGTGAGTAGTATATTCGATATTAACATAATTTAATACAATTATTTCAGAGAATACTATGAAATATGGTCTTTGAGGAATATAGAGCATCCTTTCATAGACTGTTAGGTAATATAGGATTTAAATGGTGTAAATATAACCCACGAAAAGGTATAATGAACATTTCGGGCATTGCTTTTAAAATAATACAATTTTTAAAATCAGATAATACAATCAAGGACGACTTATTATTTCAATTTGTGTATTTAGGTGAGACATAGATATTTCAGAATGGAACATTGGGTCACTCATGGCAAGATGAGAATTAAAATAATGTTAAGACAACAAAAGTTGATGGAAAAAGGTAAACGTTTAAAGAACAATTGATTAGGTTTTATTAGTCATAACATATATTGTTCTCTGTGCTGGAAACAGGAATGGTTAATAACACCTTCGGTTTGGATGAATTCGATAAGACACATTGAAGGAGAAATTGATAAAAGATGAAATTGTGAACAAATGTTAGATAGATTGGAGACTAACAGCTTAGTTATTCACTTGAATTAAATTTTTTGGATGTGGGATTATGACACAATGCTGATAATTTCCAAGAACGATTTATATGCATAGATATGTGTGAAATTGTTCAGAATTATAGATGAGCATTAGGTTAGATTATATGAGGAGAGAATGACTATTAACTGTTTTGTAGATATGGTTAATGTATTAGGGATAACTCAGTGATTAATTTTATCAAGAATGGTGTACACAGGTAGTAACAGAAGAAACAAAAGATACAGTGGTATCAAAATACTTTGACAAGGAAACACACTATCGAAGGAAACAAGAACTAAACGTTAAAAGTTAAATATGCTGTCTAATGAAAGTAAAATACATCACTTTGATTTACAATTATTAATCAAGTTGATTAAGCCCCCAGGGGATACCACTATATAAAAAAACGCGCCTGAAAAAACTCCACCTCATTGGTGGTGTGGAAAAGAGTTGAAAGTAGTGTAATAAAACAACTCTAACCTATAAACTATTGTGGCTATATAATTAACTGCAGTTTAAGTCCTTATCCTGGTAATATATGCATTAGATCTACTATAATGTTAATATAAATTATATTTGATAACAGAATTTTTGTTTAATTATTTAATTTAGATTAGAATATTGTTATAGGTCAAAAACAAATTAAACTAAAACTACTTCTTATTTCATTTCTACTTCATTATTTTACTAATTATTATTTTATTAATAATATAACACAAAGGTCTCATCATGTTTCAGTGAAAGTATATGGGAGCTCTATTTAGGCAGACGTATAGAAAATGCATTAGTGCGTATTTAAAGTAGTAATTTTAAGCTACTAGAAAAAGAGCTATCCATATAGCCAATAAAGTTCAGTGATAATTTTGTTGAGAAGTTGAATTTTTTATGAATTTGATTTTGATAGACAAAAATAATTTGACATAGATGGTGTCAAATTTGAATATTCTTCGCCGTATTTTGAAATGACCATTAGAAATGGTAGAATTTGAGTATCTGGCTCATCTGACTAGATAATTTGTTTGCCAACCTATATTCGAAGCCTTCGCGCCATACATAATTTTCTTTTTTCAAAAGTTTCCTTGCTTACATGTAACATGTTACAGGATGGGTGTTTATTTTTAAATCCAAATGGATTAGGTAAGATATCACATCCGACAGCAAGGCGATATTGTAAGTACTTTTTTTTTGTTTCATTTTCTTTATGGATACCTCAAATTTTGGTATTTTGGTCGATTAAAAAATTATAATCGACTTCGATTTAACCGAAGAGATTAATCAGTCTCTTGATCATCTGCTCAGTTCTTGAAAATAACTCACGTCATCATAATGTCGAATGAATTGTCTATCGCAATTTGTAAATTCGTTTTAAAATCAGACAATATTTTCTTTCTAATTTTATTATATTTAAAAAGAGATATAATACTGTCTGAAACGTTCGAAAATGTACCAAATTAACCTACAAAATTCGCCTGGTCGTCAAACGTCTGCAAAATTTGTCAAAACATTAGTGATAATAATTACAAGTTATAAACGAGTAAACGTTGTTTTGATGAATTTTAAATCGCTGCTTATTATTAGTCCCATTGAAAATGTTGAAGCTATTGGATAGTCAGAATCAGAAACTTAGATTGTGTCTTTAATCAGTTACTTCGAACAGAAACGAGATAATATTTGCATTATGAAGTATTATAATATTAAAATAAATTGTATTTGATAACTTCATTTTATTAGTATTAGTTATGTATATGATTAGTTTCATTTTATTATTTAGATTGGAATTTTGTTATATAATACGTTATGCGTCGTCGCCAAAATGAACCAAAACTCAAAGTTGATGCGGCATCATTGGGATGTTGTGATGTCATAAATTTAGATTACGTGAGTTCACTATTTTATTGAACGGGCTATATTTAATTTTTTGTAACACTTTCGAATTTTCTCCTGTTGTATTAAAGAGTTGATGACCGTTATTTTAGCACAGTTTTATCAGGTACACTGCTTTGTTGTATTTTTTTTGCGTTTTTTTTTTTCGCTAAGGGTTTTTCTTTTTTTTAGTGACTCTTTAGTGGAGTGTTAGCTTTTTGCTCTTTAAAAGTGTAAAAACAAATTTGCTTCCATATGCAGTTCTTCAGTTGTTTTCAGAAACATGTAGGTTCAATATTTTTTCACATTCATTCTGAATCTATTCAGTTTATTATCCATCCCATTCCATTTATTGCTCCATATAATACTAGTATAATAGTTTACTTACTAACCGACATAAGTTCGAATTGAAATTGATTTTAACTTACCTGACTGTGCGGTTCAAGGCACAATATTTTATAACCATCCCTTATTTTGAGGTACTTTTAGGCAATAATGTTGGTCCCGGCAGATTTACAAAACAAACCAGGTACCTTCCAGCCTACTGGCGCTTGAAATAAACTACTTTATATACTAATTAAGTTTACTTAGGGCTTTTATTGTTACGAAATGCTCAATAATTAAAAAACACTTAAAAATTATGTTTAAATATATTAGCTGTATTTAAAATACATATTACTGATGCATTTTAAATTGCTTAGACCTGATTTGGCATATTAAAATATTAAAGGACGCCGTTATCTTAAGATACAATAGATATATAGGGTCTTATAAAATAATGGTACGCATTTGACGTTTATTGTTAGATAGCAATAACTGTATGGTCTAGCAATTTTGAATGGTATAAATTTTGTATATTTTTTTCAAGTAATAGTAAAAATTATTTATTTATAGAAATGTGAACTTGAATCGTCGCTAGTATTTGCGTTTTTCTTCTGATATTTGAGTATTTGAATTTGTTAATGTGGTGAATAAGATTTTTCAGTATGTGGTTTTGTTATGTTTGCATTTCTACTTCGTCATTATCATCACCAATCCATAGCCAGTGCTCTGGGAGATTCTCAACTTCTTAACCAATACTTTGCTTTTGGTGACACAGAACATTCTTTATTTAATCTCGCCCCAGTTGGTGGTTGGCCGAGGAGGTTCTGGTCTCGGATTATGTGAGTCTCCGTCGATCTCGTCACAGAAATATGTGAGGAATTCGTTCCCATCTCATTCGACACATATACCAAACATATGCGATCTCGGAGAAAAACATGACATTCAATATAAAACTACAAAGCTCTTCACTGATCTGATATTTGAAATTATATAATAATGTTTTGATCTTGTCGGTAGAATGGGCATGGTATTTGGTGATTTGACATTAGAATTAAAATCCTGACACAATGATCTGACTATATAGCTTCATAGACTGGTACAATTAACAATTCCATTAATTCAACAATAAAATGAAGAAGAAATATTCGTGTACGTGTGAAACGATTTCTTTGGTATATTTATATACTCGATTTTCATTTTCACTCTTATTTAATTTCTCGATTTTCAAAGTTATCATTCGTTATCAAAAATATCAATGAAACTTAGTGTACGCCCTAATCGACTAATAGGTCAAATAAAAAGTCCCCGGCCTACCATAGTAAAACGCATTATTTTGGCAAAATTAGTTTTCTTCATTCAATATAATTCTCTTCAAGGATGATGCACTGATTATAGCCACCTTCCAACTTTTCGATACCATTTTCGTAGTACGATTTGTCCTTTGCTTCAAAATAACAGGTCAATTGAAAAGTCCCCGGCTTGACACAGACGCTAGATGGCGCTACCAGAATTAAATCCATATGTTTTTTAGTTAGATCTAACCCTCAAAAGATGCGTGTATAAATTTGACAGCTGTCGAATAATTAGTTTGTGTAATATAGCATTTTGAGTGAAGCAACTTTTGTCACTGTGAAAAAAGTGGATAAACAGGAATTTCGCGTGTTGATAAAATATTGCTTTTTAAACCGAAAAAATACAGTTGAACCAAAAACTTGGCTTGATGCCGAGTTTCCGGACACTGCCCCAGGAAAATCAACCATCAAGGGTTGGTATGCTGAGTTTAGACGTGGTGTAATGAGCACTGGAGACGGTGAACGCAGAGGACGCCCGGAAAAGAGGTTGTTACCGACGAAAACATTTAAAAAATCCACAAAATGATTTTGAATTATCGTAAATTGAAATTGAATGAAATAGCAGACACTCTAATGATATCAACTGAACGTGTACATCATAGCATTCACGAATATTTGGGTATGAGAACGTTCTGTGCAAAGTGGGTGCCGCGCGGGCTCACTTTTGACCAAAAACAACGACGAGTTGATGATTCGGAGCAGTGTTTAAAGATGATCAAGCGTAATGAACCCGAGTTTTTGGGCTGCACACGATGAACCCGCCTCCAAGCGTGGGGGTAATGCAATAGTCGGCTGGCAAAGTTATGGCGTCAGTATTTTGAGATGTGCATGGAATACTTTGCATTGACTACCTTGAAAAAGGAAGGATAGCGACTATTATATAGCGTTATTGGACCGTTTGAGGACGAAATTGCCGAAAAACGGCCGCATTTGAAGAAAAAGAAAGTGCTGCTTCACCAAGATAATGCACCATGTCACAAGTCAGTGAAAACGATGGCAAACATTCATGAACTGGGCTTCGAATTACTTCCTCATCTACCGTATTCTCCAGATTTGTCCCCCAGTGACTACTTCCTATTCTCAGATCTCAAAAGAATGCTTGCTGGGAAGAAATTTTCGAATTTTCGTCGAATGAAGAGGTGGTCGCCGAAATTGAGACCTATGTTAATCTTAGCTTTACAATTGTTAGATAGATTGGTAATGATATTAACAGCTCAGTTATTCAGTTGAATGAAACTTTCTGAATGTAGGATTATGATTCAATGCTGACAATTTTCAAGACAGGGTATGAGAGGGAAAACAACTAAAGGTGAGTATATGATTAATATACGATAACTGTAGGAAATCTTATTTTAGAGTATGGAATATTTATGTGCACAGATATGTGTGTAATAGTTCAGAAATACATGAGCATTTGGTTAAAATGTGTAAGGGGAGAAACAATACTAACTGTTTTGCAGATATAATAAATGCATTAGAGAATGCAATGATTAAATATAGTTTAATCAAGAAATATGAATAGGTAGTAATAGAATAACAGAGAAATAGGGTGATATAAAAATGACTTTACAACGAAACATTGTACCGAAGGAAACAGGAACTAAGCGTAAAAGATAATTGTGTTGTCTAATGAAAGTAAAACATATTGCTTGGATATACAATTGTTAATTAGGTGGATTAGGCTTCCTGGCAATACCAATACATAATAAACGCCCCTATAACTTTTACTCATAACTCAAAACACAACCTTAACCTACGAACCTAACCTAACTTAAGTAATTTTAAATCCTTCGATAATATATACATTAGACGTACTATAATGTTAAAATAAATTGTATTTAATAACAGTGTATGTGTTTAATTATTTGATTCAGATTAGAACTTTGTTGTTTGTCAAAGCAAAAATGAACTACCGTAAATTGGGTTTACTTTGCGCCACTGGAAAAAAGATATAAAATGTCTTCATAATGCTACACTTTACCTACACCACAAACTTGTGGCTGTATTCACTGTTGTATATGCCCAAACTAATTACACGTTGAGTTGGAGCATTCACGCATTCTTAAGCTGTTCTGGTGCGCTAGTAAACGTTTGTGAGAGAAACAGTGTCACAAATGCTCTGAAAAATCTAGTATATCTTGCTCTTCTGTTGACATAGAACAGGTAAATGTTTTGGTATCATATATTTGATGTATCATTTAGTTACTACCACAATATTTTATTTTAACAAAAAGCCATAAAAGTATCAAAATATAACAAAAATGGGGATACTTTGCTCCATGAAAAAGTTGAAAAAGAACAAGAGTTTATCGATTACATTGACAGAGAAACATCACGCAAAAAAACAAGTATTCTCAGATGTTGTGAGCGAAGTCGGGCAATGTTGCGTTTGCTTATGAGGCAGAAAAATTCGAGGGTGAAATAATCAGCTTCACGGACGAACAGGTGATAATTAAGATAAGGCAGAAATCATTGAAAGCGTGGAAAAACTAGACCAGATGGTCTACTCCTGGGATGATGTATTAGGACTCATTAAAGCTGTTCAGATATCTAAGAGAGGATTTTTCAATATTCCGGAATTAAAAGCATGGTGATCTTAGATGTATTACTTCTTCACCGTTCCCTTAAACTACATTAACAAACATTTAAAGAAAAAATCCTGTTCCTTAAATTAGAAATTATAAAATACATTTTGTATCTTTTACATCTTATTTGTTTTTGACTAATAAAAATATCAAAAAAATGCTTATCTATGTAATAAATCCAAGTAATGCAATATTAACAATGTTTGATTGGACTTTGCTTCCCAAAATAATACAGCGATAGTTACACACCTTTGAATTTAATGGAGCAAAGTTATATCTCCAATTGAAATGGTTTGACCCAATTTTTAATTTAAAAAAATACCTGGAGTGCCTTTTTCCAATTTTTTTTTCAAAATTCAGTTTTGAGAATTTGCCTTCGCCATCTACTACAATCCTGGAATTCTATTAATATTTTCTATTACATTTTGTTTTATTTATCCTAAAAGTGGAGCAAAGTAACCCCAGTTTACGGTAAAACTTAGAGTTGGTGAGGCAACATTATGACGTCATCAATTTTGATGACGTGAGTTTACTGTTTTATTGAACGTATTATAGACATTGAGTAATATGTAGTTTTGTGATTCCTAATCAGTCTGATAATTTTGCCAACTACAGTTGGATGCGGTAAAATGCCCGTTATCATTTACCAGATGATGCGGACGTTTGTAGGCGACTCTCGTTCATAAGTAAGTAATTATTTATCTTATCTCGACCCTCCCATTTCTACCGATTCAATTCCCAGTCGATGAAAGCTTACCCTTATGCCAGCAGGCTCGTTTCCAAGCGCCGAAGTCGCCTACTGCGCACAGCCACTACGTCGAACGTGCCTACAACTTTCCGGTTACTGCCGCGTCCGTCCCGCTACGCTATCTCCATTCCGCGACCTCCTCGTCACAACGAAGCGTCGGTCGTTATAGCTCCGCCGGTCACAGTCGAGCTTTTCACCCGCATCCACCTGTCTCGTCGTTGTCTCGACATCAACAGGTTACCGGCCAAACAAACGCCGATCGCGTGCACCGTCTAACCCCGGCCTACCAAGACCCAACGCGTCCGTCCTTATCGGGGTTGGTGTGTTACGCGCAGAGCCATATGGAGTGGCGGTTTTAGTTCATGTTAGTTCTTTTTTGCCATTACTGTGACCGTTTATTGTTCGTACTTAGTGAGAGGCGAGGGGAAGAAAAGGAAGACCGCCGGGAAATTTCAACGTTACGTGCTCGCCTTTGATTGTTCGTATTTACACCCGTTACCATGGAAACCTGTTTCGGAGTGGATAAGTCGTTTTATGACATAGGCTCATCTGACGAGCTGAAGGAATTGTGGGAATCGGACTTGGACCCGGTAAGGACAATTTTAACTGCTTTGAATGTCAAAACGTTTCCGGTTAAGTGAGTGAGAAGGGAAATTACGGGACCCATTCAATTTTAAATTATTTCTATCAGTTTCATTATACAACCAGAGTTACCGGTATATTTGATTGGAATTTAAATCATATTATAAAACACAACTTGACTGATGTTTTATTCAATCTATAACATATGTTGTTTTCACTAAAATCTGCACTTCATGTGGCTAATCTTTTTTCCTAATAATCATTCATTTATGATCGATTATCCCAATTTCCGATCAATAATTGATTTAAAATTGTAAAAAATTTTGAAATTAGAGGTCGATAAATTAATTATAAAATATATTTCTTTTAATTTGAAGCTTTATTCTGAAAAATCGGTACAATGTTATTACAAAGCTACTTTTTCCTATCTCTCAGACAATTTATGGAATCCGCAAGAACGATGAATCTTAAGGCTATCCACGAATCGATTTTTTGGTATCTTATATATAGTGGAAGCGCTGCTGAGACAGGTCACGACTCATATGTCGGATCAAATAGTAATCAGAAGAAGCAAGGACTGGAGAATACAGCGGGTGGGGTAGCATTTCCCATTTTAATGTTTCCAAGAATGTTTTCACCGATTTTGCAACACGTGGTCGAGCATTGTCATGTTGAAGAATTATATTGTTGTCTTAGCTCGTATTTAAACTGTTTTTCGCGCAGTGCTGGGCTCTAAACACATCAATTATTGTCGATACCGATCCCCATTGATGGGCATATCAAGTAATGCCTTCAAATCTTCGTCGTCAAATTTTTTGACTGTCTAGAAAGCTCTTTGTCTTCGATGTCAAAATCGCCACTTTTAAAACGTTGAAACCAATATTCACATGTCGAATGGGGCATGGTTGCTATAAGCCTCACTTGGCGTTCGATGATTTTCATCTTCAAAACTTCCCGCAAGTGCAATTTACTTTGATAAAAATACAGACATTTTCAACGTACAGACTTCCAACGAAATGACATACTGAAAAATGAAGCTTCAACATGAATTTGGTTAAAAATTTGATTATATGCGATGTAATGCACAATAAAATCATATATTCTAAATCCTTTAAAATTAATTTATACGCCTATATTTATAGAATAAAACTAGTTTCATATATTGAAATTATTTAAACTTTATAAATTATTAATAATTTTTGATGCAAGATATCGTTTCATCTATGAACTGTGAACATATATAGAACTGTTATCAGCCATAAATTATAGTTATATTTAGGACAATCGAACTATTTATTAAGGTTAAGTTAATTGTATTTTCGTCTATCTGTTCTGTCTAGACTTTTGGCGATGTCTTTCGTTCATCGAAGATTTGTCTTGATTATCTTTAGCTCGGTAAAAGGTCGTTTGTTCCACAGCGGTTAACATTTAGTGAAAGCAGTTTACACAAGAAAATTGTTAAAATGGATCTTTGATTATTTGACTAATTTTAATTTAAACTGCTGTATTATTTAACACAGATAATCTCTCTCCATTTTTATATTGAACATTAATTAGATTTTAATTATATAGACCCTATTTAATATATATTTTAATATTGGTCTTTAGAATTTAAGCGTTTATTGAATAAACAAGACACAAAGATTTATTAACAGACTTCGGCTGTATAGTCTATTCAAATTTTTTTTAGTAATGCACTATGGATATTTGTGACGTCGAAATATTACAATGTTGCCGAATTAACTCTGAGTTTTAGTTCAGTTTGGCTTTGACATACAAAAAAATTCTAATCTAAATAAAATAATTGAACAAAAATATTATGAAATATAATTTATTTTAACATTATAGTAAATCTAATACATATATTATCGAAGGACTTAATACTACAATTAAGATACAGCTATAATAGTTTATAGGTTAGATTTGTTTTATTTACATTTAACTCTTTTCAACTCCATCCATGAGGTGAGTTTCTAGACTAGGTTTTATGTAATGGTATACCCCTGGAGGCCTAATCCATCTAATTAACAATTGTATATCTAAGAAACGTATTTTACTTTCATTCGAGAGCATATTTACTTTTTTCGTTTAGTTCTTGTTTTCTTCAATGATGTGTTTACTTGTCAAGTCATCTTGGTATCATTGTATATTTTATTTCTTCTTCTACTATCTGTGTACACCATTCTTCATAAAATTAATCACTGAATTATGTCTAATGCATTTACCATATCTACAAAACAATTAGTATTCATTCTCTCCTCATTGTACAACTTGACAACATTGACAACCAGACGGCGACCGGCTGTCAGATGTATGAAAAATTCTTGAAAGCAATAGTGATAGAAAATTTTAACTCTTACCTATAAATTATTGTGGCTGTATAATTAACTGTAGTTTTTAGATTTACTGTAATGTTAAAATAAATTATATTTCATAATATTTTTGTTCAATTATTTTATTTAGATTAGAATTGTTTTGTATGTCAAAGCCAAACTGAACTAAAACTCAGAGTTAATTCGGTAACATTGCAAAATTTCGACGTCACAAATATCCATAATGCATTACTAAAAACACGTTAATTGTAAGCCGATTTTCAAAATTCTTTTTTTATTCGAAAGAGTGCCCTTACGAGGTGCTTCCAGTGAAACCAAATCGGGATCTGTTGAAAAGCTCAAATTTCAAAGGAACGTAAAAAGTTTTCACATATTTTTTATCTAAAATAATTAGTAATTTGTGTATAATGTTATTGCTGAGCACTAACTATAGCATATAAGATCCCGTAGATATATTGTAGAGAACTGCTTATATGGTATAATCGTTAAAGCGTTTAGCACCCAAACGGAGGCCGCGGGTTCGATTCCCGCGGAGACAATAACTTCTTGTTGTTGTTTAGTTAGAACATTTGTCAAATCACCTAGGCGAAGTAGCGGAAAATATTTTAACACAAAAATTGAACGACTCCAAAAAATAAATTAGGAACTCACTAAAAATTTAAAAATAATCAAAGGTAGATTTTTAACACAAAAAACATTTTAAAATAAAATATGTACATAATAATTGTAATAACTAAATAGAAATAATCAAAACCCTTATTTAACCTATCTATCACATGTATTTTTTATTCTACCGTATACTTACAATTTAGCTTAATACCTACCTAACTTATTTATCTATTTACAATATTATTTTAACTACTACCAACTGATTACTTTGAAGTCGATGTCGAGCCCAAACAATACAAATCTAAATTAATGTAACTGTTTGGGTTCGGCACCGACTTTAAAGTAGTCAGTTGGTAGTAGTTAAAATAATATTGTAAGTAGATAATTAGGTTTAGGTAGGTATTAAGCTAAATTGTGTGTATATAGTAGAATATAAAATACGTGTATCAGATAGATTAAATAAGGTTTTTGATTATTTTTATTTAGTTATTACAATGATTGTTATGCACATCTTTTATTTAAATTTTTTTTTGTATTGAAAATCTAAGTTTGATTATTTTTTAATTTTTATTGAGTTCCTAATTTATTTTTTGAAGTCGGTTTTTTTTTGTTAAAAATACTTTTTTAGTTGGTTATTGGCTAAAGTATGAATGGTTTTTAATTTTTTTTTGATTAGAGACTATTAAGTCTCTTGTTAATGAATGACAGTTATTTCCTCTTTTTTGCCTTCGAAAAGAGATAGGTTGTTTTTCGAGATCATCCATCAGTTTGTTTAGTAAAAAAGTGAATGTTATTTTTTAATTAAGTTGAAATGAAAGTATGCGTTCGAATAAGGAATTGTTAATTTCAATTTCATATAATGAATCAATTTGACATTGCTGAAATAATTATTTTTCTAGTCAGTTAAATTTAATAAGGATAAGTTAACTACTCTTATCTCTATAACTATCTCTCTCTTCAATAAAAAATGATGCAAATATTTATATTATTAAACTATTTATACAATCTAAAAATGAAAATAAAATAAGTGCTTTATTTATTTAAAATTGTTCCTATTTCACCAATTTATTTTTTTATCAAGTAATATCAAAATCAGCTTTTGAGTGCATGTCAAAATAGTTCATTCTCATTTTTATTTGTTTTTTGTGTAATTAAATTTTACTTTAAATTTATGTATTTAAATAATAAACAGTTGACTCGTTTATTGAGGTATAATATTTATAAGGTCAACTAGGTTTACTTAATTTTAATCTAGTTTATTCACTTAAATGAATGTAGTAATTACTTTGTTGCAAATAGTTTTGCTGTTATTTGTTTATGTGACCATATTTGTTATTTAATTAATTACTTGTAGCGTTTTTGGCGATTTTTTGGTCCCCTCTCTCTTAGTGGTGTTTAATGAGTTTTGGCTCGACCACCTCCTCATAATGTCATGAGAGAATTATTTTAAGGATCGATTTAAAAATGTTTGTGATTGTTTAAAATTTGTGATTGTTCTGAGCAAGAGTGTAAAATCCGACAAGGAAAATTCCAGTCACGTCAGTAACCAGGCTGTGTAAGACCGAATGTCTTCTGGGATGATTTCTAAAGTTGGTCACTCGTCAGTTGGTAGGCTTAATGCTGAGAACCGTGGTTCGGAGCCCACGTGAAACTGTAGGTCCTGTTCAGATAAACCTCTAGTTGGTAAAAGGAGACTTTAAAATGTATATAAAGAAAACAATTCTATTCATTATTTTTATTTAAGAATGATAGTGATAAAATTTATCAATAAAATACTTGGAAATGGAAATCACTACAAATGACAATTTGCATATCGATTTTGCAAGAAATATATTTTACTTTAAGCCAATTTTCTCGTATTTTACACTGTTTTTTTTGCGGAAAAAGCATGATATTTGTCCAAGACCTCACCCACAACATGAGATTTCTTATCTCGCCTTATCAATGTAGTTTTTAAATTTGTAAATTAAATATTATTACTAAATATTAATATTAATATTATTATTATAAATATATATTATTGTAAACTTTACATTAGTTTTATAATTAGTTTTAACTCTGTTGGATTAGTTTATTAGTATATTCGTATTGTAATACGGTGAAAAATGATTTTTTTAAATTATATTACTGACCAAAAAATGTATTTACTATTTACAGTAGTTCAATTAAAGCATTCTTAAAAACTATTAATGATATTCGAAAATTCCGAATAGGTGTGCTACTCCTATCCTATCCTATTCTATTGATTTAATACCGTAACATTGCAACATTTATCCGAATACGCCCTCGTAGTAGAAAATTCAATTCTTCTCTAACAATGATGCTGTGAAGATATTTGCTTTAACAATAAAATATGTCAATTAATGATGAACCATTTGTACGCATATAAATGCCAATAAAAAAGAAACAAGGTCATATAGTTCATATATATTTAAATCTGCGTTTAGTTTTTTTTTAAACTCGAACTGTATTTTATTGATCTGAATCAGGCAAAAGCACGTACGTACACGTAACTATTAGCATAATTGACTGTTATTATTTTTCGTAAAGTTTTATCTTTAAGAATGTTTAGTACGTTGTTTAGTAATAAATTGTTTATGAGCTCAGTTTAATTATAACCAATCCGAAATAAATACGTAGCTGAGTAAAATTTAAATATGAATAATTGTTTCGGTATATCAGAACAAATTCATTATTAAGCTTTCAGTTTAAAGTTTTTAATTCATAAAATTTTACGTATATAGGTGATAATACAAAAAAATTGGATAGTGTTATAGAGATTTCTGAGATTGTTAGGTTTATCTTTTTGTTGATCTTATCAAAGAAAAAATACACAAATTGCCACTAATCAGCTGATTTATGGTCATGCTATCCAAGAAAAAATAACACTCTAACACAACTATAAAGCAATTTTCCATTGCAACGCATTCGTGCAGAATTATTGAATTAGACTTAATTCAACATATTCAGTTTTGTAATATTTAGATGACAGATCAGATCAGATTTAGATGTCTGATTTCTAATAACACAACATTTTGGTATAATTTATTTTAAGAAGGTATTTATTGAGAAACTTTGGTACGATTTATATTAATCAAAATATTTTTCATCGTTTTCTACAGCATTTTCGCATCTTTCAATCATCGATCCATTTTCGTACTTATTAAGAATTTTGTAATTATATGCCAGCGAGACCATGCTTCATAAATCTGAACAAATGGTAATCAAAAGGTGCTATGTCTGATGATTATGATTGGTGCAGGAAAATTTCTTTTTTAAGCCGCAATAGCGTATCCTCTATTTTACCGCGTCACCCGCTATTTTACTACTTTGGCTTCTTACATTAGTACAAATTAGATATAAATAGACTGTATGCCGGCGTGGTGGCGGAGTGGCGCAGTACTGTTGAGATAGCCGCGGGTTCGAATCCTGCAGGGCCATGGTCGTAAATTTATGTTTGTGATTGTTCTAGGCAAGAGTGTAAAATCCGATAAGGAAAATGATCCCAGTCACCTCAGTAACCAGGCTGGGTAAGACCGAATGTCTTCTGGGATGATTTCTAAAGTTGGTCACTCGTCAGTTGGTAGGCTTAATGCTGAGGACCGTGGTTCGGACCCGACGTTAAACTGTAGGTCCAGTCCAGATAAACCCATAGTTGGTAAAACGAGACTTTAAAATATATTTAAAAAAAGACTGTATATACACCATTATTATTATATTTAAGGCCATCAATTAAGTTGAGCGAATACTGCAAAGTAAATTAAAAAAAACTAAGAACTGTTAAACTTTCGACATTACTCTAGAAACATTGATCAGAAGTTCGTTTTGAATTCTCAGGAACGTGACTTGATTATATGAATGGGCTGTATTTCTGTATGCGAAACATCGAAGAAACAAAACGAAATCGAGCGATTTTATTGAGATTAATAATGGGTGATGAAAAATGTATAAGATACGAGAACATTGCTCGAAAATGATCCTGATCTAAACAAGGTGAATGCTCGCAAACGACAAATACTGCATTAATGAAATAAGGTAATGTTGAGTGTTTATTGAATTGAGACTGAAAGGAAATCATCTATTATAAGTTGTTGTCTTCCTGTAGAATTATATAATAATTGCAACGTAAGTAGTGATAATTAAAATATACCACCGGAATTGATTAAATAAGAGTAAATCAGAGATAAATAATATGTTTCAAATATACAACGACACTGAGACACAGATAGAGATTTATCGGATAAATTAAATATAGTTTGGAATTTCCAACGACAGTATATTATCTGTTCAGTTCTTCGCCATATGTCCTTTAATCAATTGAAGTTGATATCCAGAGCTGGGCAAAATACAAGCTTTGCTTCAATTAAAATACAAAATACTATAGTATATGTATTTAAAATACGAAATACAAAATATTTTTAAGTTAAATATACAACGACACTGAAACACAGATAGAGATTTATCGGAAAATTAAATATAGTTTGGAATTTCCAACGACAGTATATTATCTGTTCCGTTCTTCGCCATATGTCCTTTAATCAATTGAAGTTGATATCCAGAGCTGGGCAAAATACAAGCTTTGCTTCAATTAAAATACAAAATACTATAGTATATATATTTAAAATACGAAATGCAAAATATTTTTAAGTTAAATATACAACGACACTTAAACACAGATAGAAATTTATCGGAAAATTAAATATAGTTTGCAATTTCCAACGACAGTATATTATCTGTTCCGTTCTTCGCCATATGTCCTTTAATCAATTGAAGTTGATATCCAGAGCTGGGCAAAATACAAGCTTTGCTTCAATTAAAATACAAAATACTATAGTATATATATTTAAAATACGAAATACAAAATATTTTTAAGTTAAATATACAACGACACTGAAACACAGATAGAGATTTATCGGAAAATTAAATATAGTTTGGAATTTCCAACGACAGTATATTATCTGTTCCGTTCTTCGCCATATGTCCTTTAATCAATTGAAGTTGATATCCAGAGCTGGGCAAAATACAAGCTTTGCTTCAATTAAAATACAAAATACTATAGTATATATATTTAAAATACGAAATGCAAAATATTTTTAAGTTAAATATACAACGACACTGAAACACAGATAGAGATTTATCGGAAAATTAAATATAGTTTGCAATTTCCAACGACAGTATATTATCTGTTCCGTTCTTCGCCATATGTCCTTTAATCAATTGAAGTTGATATCCAGAGCTGGGCAAAATACAAGCTTTGCTTCAATTAAAATACAAAATACTATAGTATATATATTTAAAATACGAAATGCAAAATATTTTTAAGTTAAATATACAACGACACTGAAACACAGATAGAGATTTATCGGATAAATTAAATATAGTTTGGAATTTCCAACGACAGTATATTATCTGTTCCGTTCTTCGCCATATGTCCTTTAATCAATTGAAGTTGATATCCAGAGCTGGGCAAAATACAAGCTTTGCTTCAATTAAAATACAAAATACTATAGTATATATATTTAAAATACGAAATGCAAAATATTTTTAAGTTAAATATACAACGACACTGAAACACAGATAGAGATTTATCGGAAAATTAAATATAGTTTGGAATTTCCAACGACAGTATATTATCTGTTCCGTTCTTCGCCATATGTCCTTTAATTAATTGAAGTTGATATCCAGAGCTGGGCAAAATACAAGCTTTGCTTCAATTAAAATACAAAATACTATAGTATATGTATTTAAAATACGAAATACAAAATATTTTTAAGTTAAATATACAACGACACTGAAACACAGATAGAGATTTATCGGAAAATTAAATATAGTTTGGAATTTCCAACGACAGTATATTATCTTTTCCGTTCTTCGCCATATGTCTTTTAATCAATTGAAGTTGATATCCAGAGCTGGGCAAAATACAAGCTGTGCTTCAATTAAAATACAAAATACTATAGTATATATATTTAAAATACGAAATGCAAAATATTTTTAAGTTAAATATACAACGACACTGAGACACAGATAGAGATTTATCGGAAAATTAAATATAGTTTGCAATTTCCAACGACAGTATATTATCTGTTCCGTTCTTCGCCATATGTCTTTTAATCAATTGAAGTTGAAATCCATATCTGGGCAAAATACAAGCTGTGCTTAAAATACAAGCTTAAAATACAAAATACTATATTATATGTATTTAAAATACGAAATACGAAATATTTTTAAGTTGTGTATTATAAATACCAAATACAATATTTAACTAGTTGTATTTGAAGGTATATATTTGTATTTGCTAGGTATCTGTACAAACTCATTAATTGCGATTTACTTCTCATAAGCGACACTATAAATTCGCAAATATATCTTCCCTCCTGTGGGATAGGGACATATTAATTGATGCCTAAAGTATTTTATGGCTATCGGTATCGGTATCGGTATTTGGGACTTTTGGATATAACAAAGTACATTTAGCAGTTGCTGAATACCGTGCTAACACGAGTCTCTTTTATGAAATTATTAACCGACTTCGAAAAAAGAGGAGGTTACATATATTACCAAAAAATAAATAAATATTAATATAACTGTTTGGGTTGGTAGTAGTTAAAATAATGTTGTAAACATATAAATGGGTTCAGGTAGGTGTTAAGCTAACTTGTGTGTATATAGTAGAATATAAAATACGTGTAGTAGATAGGTTTTTTTTGTGTATTAAAAATCTAAGTATGATTGTTTTCTAATTATTAGTGAGATCTTTATTTATTTTTTGAAGTTGGTTCAATCTCTTTGTTAAAAATATTCTATTCGTCTCTGTAGTGCCAAAATTACTTAACGCATGGCTGACACATCTGAGGTGTCTAGGTAAATATGACTCTATTAATAAACTTAATTAATACACCGAAATTTCGTGAAAGTAATCGTTTAAGAATGAAAATAAAAATTGACAAGATATTTAACAATTTGACGTACAATACCGCAATGTGACATGTGATGCAAATTACATGTTTATGAAGTAATTGAATTATAGATACGAAATATGTCTTTGTATTTTCATTACGTATTTTAATATATCTATACAAAGGTATCATGTTTTCGATCTAAATGAAGGTGAACACACAATTTTGCTACTTGCGTGCCGATAGAGCTGCAAATCTTGTTGTTGTAATAGGTTTATAGACATTATATGTTTATTATGTTATATTACTTGTTAGTTATCAATATTGTTAGGAGTATATGTATTGCCAGTTGTAAATGAAGTAGGCGAGATCGTAACTTAATCTCTTCAGTCACAAGGAATGTTATTTTTCTACAATATACTAGATAAAGTTAATTAATTTTAATATTCAATGATTATAATGTTTTAGCAGGCTCTTGTTTGTCTCGTCTTGTATCAGAAACATTTATGGTGATTATGGAATATTATCCGATGTTATATCAATAAATATACACTGAACATGTTTATTTAGTTAGAAATCATTGAACAGCAATTGAAAATATATTATAAATTATTATATCATATCGGCTTTCTTGTTTCAAAATTTTTAATACAAGATAATATACACCAATTTTTAAAATGCCTGTAATATCTACTGAAACACTATCATTGGACTTTCAATACCAATTAACTCTGACATTCATTGTATTGCTGTAAATAAAAGATAATTTCCTTAAACTGTGTTAATTGTTATAATTCTAAGTAGTATTTCATTACCATAATAAATATTTTTCTGAAATAAGATTGAGTAAACTAGAACACACACATTGTAATCGTTTTAAATGAACTATAATTTTTCAGAAAATGATATAGATTCAAATGCGTTATGGTCTTAGTATGATATAATATTTAATTGAATCATGATCATATCAGGCTGATATGAATTTTAAGAATGATACTAGGAAAATACGAAAATAAGTTACATTTTTCCTGCTTTTATTTACTAAAGCAACTATTACTGAAGCATTTATTAAAGGCCATTATTAAAGGCCGCTTTTAAAGTAGCATTATATACATACATATCAGCATATAATGTCACTTAATAGATCATACTTGATACTATTATAAGAATATACAAAAATATGTATTAGCCGGCTTGGTTGGCGCAGTGGTAAAGGCGACAGGACGGTCCACCTACTGTTGCGATAGTCGCGGGTTCGCATCCTGCTGGAGCATGGTCGTAAATTTATGTTTGTGAATGTTTAATATTTGTGATTGTCCTAGGCAAGAGTGTAAAATCCGACAAGGAGAATGATCCCAGTCATGCCAGTAACCAGGCTGGGTAAGACCGAATGTCTTTTGGGATTGGGTCCAGTAGGTCCAGTCCAGATAAACCTTCGTTGATAAAAAGGAGACTTTAATATATATATATATATATATATATATATATATATATATATATATATATATATATATATATATATGGAAAAAAATGGATGTATTACTGTATCGGTTTAAACAGTAATTAAATCACACATTTGGGTAAATAAATTAACTGAATAAAAAAACAGCCACTCAGTATTTTATTTTATAAGTAAATACAATTGAAAAGGGTTCATATTTTCGAAAATAACACATATTTCGAAGCAACGTCGTTATCTATATTTTAAATCCAATACTTTTGAGATTACCTTCGTACGAGGGAGATGAAAAAGGGAACCTGTGGAGTTTTCTGTCGATATCTTAGCGATAAACAAAGACACCTTATCAGTTATAATTTTGTAACCTATTGTTTTTAAATATATCTTATGTTCATATTTTTATGATGATACAATAAAATGAAGATACTATCTAAATAATTAATGGAATAACGTTAGATACAACGGTATATTGAATAATTGGATGGCCTGTAGTGGCGAACGTGATCATCTGGTCCATCTGTAATAAGCGAACGAAAAGCGTCGATAAATTTGAAAGCATTGGAAACTAACCGGTTCGGAAAAATTACGGAAGACCGGTTCAATGACGGTGAACGACGATATTACTCGTCATACCAAAGTTATCGTAATAGTCACTTTATTAACAAGCGTTAACTGATCAACAAATACACCTTTTCGGTACACATGCTCATCACTACATGAAAATTTAATATTACAGTTAACGATATATTAAGTTGAGAGTGAATTAATTTATTTTATGTTTGTAAAAAAAATCATCCGGTTTTGACATATATAATTTAACCCATTGTCATCTTAATATAATTCAGTTATTTATAGCTACTCTTGGTACAAAGTTCTTTATAGATAATTGGGCCTTCACTCTTTTTATTAATTACTATTGTAATAATTCTCTATCAACAATAAAATATAATTAATCTTGAAAATATGGTGCACTATAGCACCGCTATAGTAACTGAACTAGATTATTCAACAAATTCGCGAAGTACCATCTATTAGCCGATAGTAGAAGCAAAAATTCGACAAAATGTTAATAATTTATCAAAAAAACATAGCACATAGTTAAAAAGATCTTTGCTTAAAGTACTGATTGTATCAAAATGCATCTTATTCATTAGATTTTTTTAAATTAATTACGTCTTGCATTATATATGCTTAGTACAATCTTAATTTATAAATTAATTTATTATTGCTATTCTGTTGTACTTGCATTAGTACACAAGCAAGGCGGGTACGGAATTAATGCATCAGTATATATATATATATATATATATATATATATATATATATATATATATATATATATATATATATATATATATATATATATATATATATTTTTTTTTTTTTTTTTTCGGCGATTTCTCCGTCAATTGTGGGTCGATTTTCAAAATAATTTCTTTATTCGAAAGAGTGCACTTCCGAGGTGACCCATTGGAACCAAATTAGGATACGTTGAGGGGAAGGGGGGCGGTGAGGAAATTGAAGGTATACAAAAATAATAATATATTTTTTTGACATATACAAAACATTAAATTACCAAAAAATAAATAAATATTAATATAACTGTTTGGGTTGGTAGTAGTAAAATAATGTTGTAAATAGATAAATGGGTTTAGGTAGGTGTTAAGCTAACTTGTGTTTATGTAGTAGAATATAAAATACGTGTAGTAGATAGGTTTTTTTTTTGTGTTAAAAATCTAAGTATGATTGTTTTCTAATTATTATGAGAGATATATTGAGTTCCTTATTTATTTTTGAAGTTGGTTCAATTTCTTTGTTAAAAATATTCTATTTATGTCTGTAGTGCCCAAATTACTTAACGCATGGCTGACACATGTGAGGTGTCTAGGTAAATATGACTCTATTAATAAACTTAATTAAGACACAGAAATTTCGTGAAAATAATCGTTTAAGAATGAAAATAAAAATTGACAAGATATTTAACAATTTGACGTACAATACCGCAATGTGGCATGTGATGCAAATTACACGTTTAAGAAGTAATTGAATTATAGATACGAAATATGTCTTTGTATTTTCATTATGTATTTTAATAGATCTATACATAGGTATCATGTTTTCGATCTGAGTTAAAAGAAGGTGAACACACAATTTTGCTACTTGCGCGCCGATAGAGCTGCAAATCTTGTTGTTGTAATTGGTTTATGTGACATTATATGTTTATTATGTTATAATAACTTATCGTATCTTATTCGGTCGTAACTTATTCTCTTCAGTCACAAGGAATGTTATTTTTCTACAATATACTAGATAAAGTTAATTAATTTTAATATCCAATGATTATAATGTTTTAGCAGGCTCTTGTTTGTCTCGTCTTGTATCAGAAACATCTATGGTGATTATGGAATATTATCCGATATTATATCAATAAATATACACTGAACATGTTTATTTAGTTAGAAATCATTGAACAGCAATTGGAAATATATTATAAATTATTATATCATATCGGCTTTCTTGTTTCAAAATTTTTAATAGAAGATAATATACACCAATTTTTAAAATGCCTGTAATATCTACTGAAACATATCATTGGACTTTCAATACCAATTAACTCTGACATTCATTGTATTGCTGTAAATAAAAGATAATTTCCCTAAACTGTGTTAAAATGCATCTTATTCATTAGATTTTTTTTAATTAATTACGTCTTACATTAGATATGCTTAGTACAATCTTGATTTATAAATTAATTTATTACTACTGTTCTGTTGTACTTGCATTAGTACACAAGCAAGGCGGGTACGGAATTAATGCATCATTCTGATTTCCCTGCGTATTGTCCAGTAACCGCATTGGTTCCACGTTGCCGTGATTTAACAACATTATTTCATGTTTTAGGGCAAAATTTTGGGTTACTTCGTATATTCATTTGATTTCGAAGTCATCGTGTCGTTTGATGTTTTAGTGCAACCTAATATTTGAACCCCATAGGTCCAAATTAGCTTTAAGATTGACTGATAAACCAATCTCTTTGATTTTAGGTCAAGTTGAGATAAAAATAAAAACTTTTTATTTGCAATCAGGTATAACGTATTTTGTAATCTAATATTTCTTAAATTTCTTTGTTAATTTAAGCAACAAAATATGCGACTTTTGATGTTACTACTATACAAACTAAACAGGATCTCAAAATCAAGCTTCTTCAGATAGCTAAACATGTTTGGAATTATATTTCACGTTTCTGTAATGTTGGTTTTAACATATGTAATCATATTGCTGATAGTATTTATTTAATGTTACCTTTGTATACATATTTAAATAGGTGATAGATGGTTTTAATAAATTGTATTTAGAAATCTGATCGGTTTAGACTAGATGGAATTAGAAAGGTGACATTTCGTACTAAAAAACTTGAATTGAACTGAAATTGGTAGTTTTGTGAATGGTTAATTCAGCTTTTTTTAAGCTCATGTCAAAGATGGACAACGGCAAAGGGAAAGTACGCGATTATAATTTTTTCGTTAAAGTTGTAGTTACAGTATTTATGGTTTTTATACTCTAACAATCAATCAGGGCGCAATATTGGTTTCATTGATGCTGTTCCGGTAATTTGGTATTTGGTATTTGGTAATATGTCAAATATGCACCACGTCCTGAACGACCAGTTGTTAAAATCACCTATTTCAATCAGTTATTTTAGAAACATCGTTGTATTTATAATTTGTTATTAATATTTTTAATATAGATCTTTTGACGCGTTTTTTTGTCTATTTTAAAACTAACCTATATCAAATATTTTTGACAAAAAAGTTGAACCGACTTCAAGAAATGAATAAGGCACTCACTGAAAATTAAAAAATAATTAAACTTATATTTTTAACACAAAAAAAAACATTTTAAAATAAAATATTACATAATCATCGTTGTAACAACTAAATAAAAATAAACAAAAACCGTATTTAACCTATATAGGAGCGCTTCAGGCACCCGAGTCCGCTACCTAGTCTAGGTGATCCGACAAATGTTCTAACTAAACAATATCTGATTATTATAGATAAGAAAATATGTAAAAACATTGTACGTGTCTTTGAAATTTGAGCGTTTCCCTCGATTTCAGCCCCCTTCCCTTTCCCCAACAGATCCTGATTTGGTTCCAACGGGACCACCTCGGACATGTACTCTTTCAAATAAAAAAGAGAATTTTGAAAATCGGCCCACAATTGACGGAGAAATCGGAGAACATACATTAAAAAAATACAGCCGAACATGGAACCTCCTCCTTTTTCGAAGTCGGTTAAAAAATAAATGTAGTGTTCCCGACTTTACGACAAAGTGCCTCATTTTCGGTGTCTTTCACGGAATCGTTAAATTATACGAGTGCACTTACCCATGTGACTTTTATTATGCTTCTTAAATATATCCGACAGGGATCTATATCGTCGGCTAGACTTCATGATCGCAGACGACATTAAAAGCAAGTCATTTTAACAGGTAGCATTTTTTTTGGAAGTTTTATGAATAGGTATTCATTATGTTACATTAAGTATTAAACTATAAAATGATATGAGACGGATTAATCAATAGTGTTATGCCATGACACAACATTAGACTTGTAAATTGTCTTTTTAATTTGACCGGCATCAGTATAAAGATATATTTACATAATATATTGTAGTTTATAAGTTATTTATAACAAACAGTTCAATAAGTAGTGTCGATTAATGTTACACTACTTATAAAATCATGTGAATTCAAAATTATGGTCAAAAATACAGTGATTTTACCAGGAATATAATAAGAGCAGGTATTGTTTAGAAATTAATTTTCTCTGAACAAAATATAGACATTGCTGTAATCAAAGATAAGTTTAATCAATAAGATAAGTTTATATCAATATATGTAATATCAACAATACTGTTGCTGGTAGATTATGATGACTCTAAAGGCAGCAAATTAGATTAGACCGGCAATTTACCTGAAATATCGAGACAATAAATTATTTAGTGGTGATTTTTTAATAACTTCTTAATTCACAAATAAAAAATGAAGAAATATCTTTAGCAAAATAAAATTATCAAATAAATTTTTCAAAATAGAATAAACAGTTTAACATTAAGTGTTTTTCGAGAAATTATTAAATATCTAGAAGCCATAAAAGTGATTGGAAATTTAAATAATAGAGTAATGACATATATGGGGACCTATATAAAGGCGTGACTAAATTATGCGTTTCGAAACCACCAGAGAGCGCGAGAAGCAGGATTATTTACAGTGGAAAATTCAAAAAATATATTTTTAATTAAATTATATTTTTTATATATAAAATATATACACTATAATAACAATATCAACACTGTTTAATATTTGAGCACTAAATTCGTTCAACAAAATGTTAAAATAACATGAAACAAATATGCAACATTTTTCGTTAGCCTAATAATATCATGTTAAATATATAAGACACTATATATGTAATTTTTAACATATGTAAATATATTTATTTTATTTAACATTATTGAAAATTTTTCAATTTCTACAGCATTTATTATGAAAATACATGTTAAATTGCTGCTTAGTACTTTTTCTCATCCATTAAAATAAAGAATTGTTATTTATTATATTTTATACTACATATATACTTAGTGCTTGGTCTTCTTAGTGTTGTAGTGCCTGGTTTCGAACTCCTGAATATGTACCTTCAAACAGATTCGTATGTTATAACTTTCAGATTTCAGATCTTCTTTCAACAAATATGAAAATACGAATTTAACTTATTTCTAATTTTTTTTGAAGATCCTAACGTGGACTGAACTGAAACTTTTGCTGATTGCAATATTGAACTTATATAGCCACTTATATAGGTAAACGATCTGTGAATACATGATATATATTTCAATTTAATTATATATATCAAGCGTAATAAAATATTTATTATTTAAATTTCCCTATTAGGGAATAGCATCTTCGTAATTCAATAAACATTGGAATAATTAACGCTTGGATCTATCATCTGGTCTGAAATGACACAAAGAACAAACCTTTCTGTACCTATGTATACTTTAAAAAACTATTTCTGGGTTATAGCAAGATACTTTGGAAAAGAATGGACGCCATTTTAACCTTCATATTATGGAACTCAACACTTTTGCTTCGTGTGGACACGTTGACATAAAACAAATTTCGTTAAAATAATACATAAAAATAGAAAAAAAATTTTTATCAAATATATCCTATAACATTTCAAACTAAAGCATAATATAAAAAGCAACTTTAACTTCCCGTTCTAAGTCTTCTAACTCTATTATAATATATAAATTATATATAATCAATGAGTGAGAATAACCAGTGAGTTCAAATTTATAGAATTTTGCTTGAAACACACTTTGGACAATTTTCACTCATTAAAGGTTGTTTTTACTTGTATTTAAAATAACTGATACTTTTAGTGATAACTGTTGATCCCAGAAACTGTATTCAGCAAGACATTAATAAAGCTATCTGTTCAAAGTTATTTATGATTAAGTACGACCCCATATATAGACCATAAAAGGAATAATATAGATAATACGGGTTGAAAGACATAGAAAGCACAGCCTAATGAATTATATTTTCTCATTACATTTCAGTTCGGCATCAGCTAATTAATGAAACGACCTTAAAATATACAGGATGTTCTAATTTTGAGTTAATGCAGGGATAGTGGGGAGAGATGGGGTATGGTTTTAGTGAAAGGTATTTTTTCATTAAGACATATTTTAGAATAGTTATCCGTACGCTGAATCCCTGCGGAAGGTTTTGTTAAAAAATATTTGGACTCAAAGAATCAACATCGAGATTGACCTATTATTTTAACAGAAGAAATCGCGCTTCGAGGGCACGATTCACTTATTTCAGACATTGATCTATTTTAGTTATTCCTAAATCGATATCCTTACAAAATTAAGTTCTTTTTATTAATCTCTTAGAACTTCAACAATCTGTCCGTAGGCAATAAGTATTATTTTATGATTTCCATTGAACAGTATAACTATATTGACATAAGAAGTTTACTTCAGTAAGTGATCTACTGTACAAACTTATAATCTAAATCTTAGTCTAGATATTATTCTAACTTATTCTAAAGATTATTATACCTCTATTATAACAGTCTTTCAGAGTACTTTCCACTATCATAATGTGTCCACTAACACACTCGTTATGGGTTCTAAGGGGATATCGCGCTGAATCAGTCTGTTGGAGACGTAACAGTTTATTTTGGAAAGACTGAAGTTACTTCTATATCTGCCATGTTAGATTTGCTAGTAGTACCCCACAGTTCCACTACCACAGGTACAAATGGCCCTAAATATTGACTTATACAGCAAAACCTTGTTATCCTAGGATAATTTAGATTTACGTCGTATCAGCCAATACAATTTGGTTTAGTTTAAGCCCAAGCTGTTTGGGTTTTGTCTCTATATGTTTTTTCCATGTTAAAAATCGATTTCCATCGATCAAAATGCATTCCCAGATATTTAACATTGTCTGCTTGCGGGAGTCTATAATTATTCAATTTTACCAAGGGACTAGTTCTTTTACAAAGTGTGAATGTTACATGGATAGATTTTGTCTCATTTCCTTTGATACGCTATGTTCTCAACCACAATTCGACTTTGCTAGATGAGATCGGAGGTTTCTTGTAGCTGATATTGGATCATCGTGTGATGATAAAACAGCTATATCGTCAGCATATGTTTTAACAGTGGTGTTTCTTGAGGTCGGTAGTTCGTTCGTTCCGTTCGTCGGTAGTAGTAGTAGAGTCGGTAGCTGTATACAATAGATATAAATATGGACCAAGAATACTTTCCTGCGGAACACCTGAATATATTGGATGTAGGTCAGTGTATTCCTCATCCTGTTTCACAATAAAATGTCTGTCTGTGAGGTATGATTTCAATAGTTGAAAGTGCGTATGGGGCAAAAGCTTTTTCAAATGAACCTGCAGTCCAGTGTGCCAGACCTTGTCGAAGGCTTGAGATTTATCGAGAAATGTAATATTTTCTTATCATTTAAGTTTTTGTTAATGTGTGTATCTGTTCTGTTATTCCGTCTTTATTACGGAAGCCAAATTGATGGTCCGGAATAGTATTTCTCTCTTCTGTTATTTTATTATTTTGAGTCTCTTTATGTATAGTTTTTCAAAAACTTTGGAGATCATAGGTAACAGGCTTATAGCACGATAGGAGGAGACGTCTTCTGGTTTTATCCCTGGTTTAAGAATCATAATGATTAGAGCCACTTTCGAGGTGCTGCGAAAGTAATTAAGTCTTAACATGACATTAGATATAAACGTTATTAATTTAATTCACTTTCCTGAGAGCTCCTTTAAGATTCTTCCATTTTCAAAAAGTAGAAACTAAATTGTGAACATTTTGATAAATAAATTATTCGAAATTTAAGTTTTCCCTCGGCATAGTTTATGCTGGCAAACGAGTTTTTTTGATCTACGCAGTGTAAGCTTTCTGATGTTGATTTACTTTATCGCCAATAAACCGTTTAGTCTCAGGAAAAACGGAAATGCCTTGGCTGTTTATTCAAAATAGTTACAAACAAGTGCGCTTATAGTTACTGGTACTCTATAGTCAGTTCCATTTTCTTTCTATTTTCATCGGTTGTTTTATGAGCTGCAACATATGGTCGCTCGCCGATATTTTTGAGATTCAAATGATTCGTCATCGAATATGTTCCGTATGATTTTCGAGATCAGACTAAATATTGTGAGGCTAGTAATTAAATAGCAAATAAAAAAAAAATGAAAACAATCTTACGAAAAATAGAATTTAAATTAGTAAACCAATTTTTATTTTGTGCGTTTGTCCGCATGTCTTCGCTTGGCTTCCATATTCCCAATTTATGGAAGACATCACCATCATCATAGAGAAACCTATTTAGTAATAATTAATGAGTTGTAATGCAAAGTCATGGGAAAATAAAATTGAATATTTACTAATATTTGATTTTAGTTTTATTTTCATGTTTTATCAAATATCTTTCAATTCATATAGCAGCAAAATATACAACTTCTTAAAAGTCATAAGATACATAAGAAACTTAATACGTTTCAAATATGTAAAATATTCAATCTTCTAAATTTTCTACTATTATTAACATTTTCAGGATAAAACAATATCCCGAATGAAAATTTTAAAATTAATAGTAACAGGTGTTATATTAATGGCAACATTTTATATTGCTAATGACGTCATATGTTTCTCATGTATATCTTTGAGCTTCAGGTGTGTTTTTATCTTATCAGTTACTGAAATTGTGTTTTTACATTCATGTATTTAATTATTAAGTTACAAGCAGAATTATTTAATTTATTATTAATACTTTTTAATTATTTCGCTTGTAGCTAGTTTTATATTACCTTTAAAAATATTATTGCCTTAGGCAAGAGCGCAAAATCCGACAAGAAAAATGACCCCAGTCACGGAACAAGTAACCAGGCTGGGTAAGGCCGAATGATCTCCAAGTCGGTCACTTGTCAACGCCAGTACACAGGTTTAATGTCGAGGACTGTGGTTCGGATTCCACGTTAAATAATAGGTCCAATCCAGATGAACTCTAGTTGCTAAAAAGGAAACTCTAATATATATATAAAAAAATACAATAAGCACTGTAATTAAATTATATTTAATTTTTTTGCATAGTGATGTTTAAAATTTGTACCTTTATTCCCCTTATGCAAGATGGTTTTCTTTTCGCTAAATTCTTTAAATGCTTGAGCATCGTTCAGGAAAATATACCTTTTTAATAATTTTTTTTTATGTTTTAAGATGATGGCCTTCAATAGCAAATATATTCAAATCAAATAACAAAAGTAATTAATGTTGAAAAAGCAATTTTTGCAAAAAAAAGCATGATCAGCATCTTTATACACTGAACAAGTCAATGTTAGTAAATGGAAAACTGCTTTTTTATATAGAGAAATGTCAAAACAATCGAATTTAACAGTTAAGTTAAATTGTTTAAAAGCCGTCTTGGTGGCGCAGTGGTAAAGGTGATAGGACGGTCCTCCTACTGTTGCGATAGCCGCGGGTTCGAATCCTGCTGGGGCATGGTCGTAAATTTCTGTTTGTGATTGTCCTAGGGAAGAGTGTAAAATCCGACAAGGAAAATGATCCCAATCACGCCAGTAACCAGGCTGGGTAAGACCGGATGTCTTCTGGAATGATTGCTAAATTTGGTCACTCGCCAGTCGGTAGGCTTAATGCTGAGGACCGTGGTTCGGAGCCTACGTTAAACTGTATGTCCAGTCCAAATAAACCCATAGTTGGTAGAAGAAGACTTTAAAATATATTTTTTAAAAAAATTCCAAAAATGAAAAGTAATATATTGGTCGAGAGTTATATATATGACGTATAATGGAAACGGTTTTGAAATAATGAGGAAGTACGAAAAAGAATCGATGATTGGATCATAGCCAAAGCAATGTTATCGAAAAAAGAACAAATCTACATTTAAAATTACAGTTTGTTTACATAATTAGAAGGGATTTCTCCTATCGGAAATGAACTAGGTTAAACTACCGATTCCAATTGAGATAAATATCGAGATGAGTGTGTTTTACGAAGAAAAATATAATATATTACGTAAACATCAATTTTTCAAACCTTATCATTGAAAGTGGTTTACAAAATCTTGTTCTTGTTATGTAACTGATTAAATATGTTGTACATTTGTTGCAACGCCGGTTTTAAAACACTACTAGAGTTTTATGATAACGACGATGATTCTTTAAACATTATTGTGGAATAAACAGAACGTTTAATATTTTAATTGCTCTCGTGCTATTATCAGAAATCTTTGTCGATTTTTAAGTTTGAAATGTGACTGATAACGTACAGATAGTATTACTGTTTGCTCGTAATAAAGTTAAACTTGGTTATCGTCGTTTTTATCAAACATTTTGACTAATTCTCGTATTTACGATAGACTATTAATATGTTGCTATAAGTTCGCGCTTTAATTTTTCGAAATCAAATGTTAAATTATGTTAAATATTTACTTTGGTTGGCAACGTTTTATATATTTTAATAGTGTTAGATATTTGGATCGGAAAATAAAATACTTGCGCGGATTTAAGACGTATATCATAATAATTTTTCATATAATAAAAATGTTAACGAGGATAATGACACATATTAAGTAAGACAATGAATAATACAATAATCACGTAAATATGAAGAGGAATATTATCATTATAAGAGAGATGTGAACTGTACTAGATGGTACTAAGGAATGTATCCCAGAGGTTTTTTTAAATTATTATTCCAAATTGACCAAATAGAACCAAATGGTCTTTTGCTGATGTCGCTTCGTGTTCAGGATAGAGAAGTGTTTTGCGGACGACGGAGACCCTGAGTTACGACTGGGATTGTCGTAGTTGGTTTACTATCGAGGTTTGTGGATGGGTAGAGATTTAATCAAGGTGTTGTCGTATTCTAATGCGCCTATGGAGAACCTTACGCTGAGCATATTCATGAAATTCGTCACATCGGGATGCCTGATTCGAGGTGAGTGTTGACGTTCCTCATAAACCATGGGGCATTGCATAACGCGCGGACTTTTTTGGACTGGAACTCTTGGAGTAGTGCAAGTTGTCTCTCAGAGACATACCTGTACCACACTTGTGCTCCGTAGAGGCAGACTGGAAGAACTAGCATTTTGTACAGAAGAGTGGAAATAGTATGTTATATACGCCATTGCCTTTGCAAATAGCATGCTGAAATTGAGCAAACCATTGGAACCTGCGGTCGAACTGGAAACCGAGATATGATATGTTTTACTTTTTCGATTTGCAGGCGATAAGCGCGGAACTCCTTCTTAGGGTGGAACTGTTAGTGGAGTGGGAAATGAGCTATATAGAGGTTGAACAAGGCAGGGGCTAGTGGAGCACCTTGCGGGACTCCTGAGGAGATCTGTTTTCGAGAAGAGACTGCCTCACCGATCCTCAGTTGAAAGGATCTACCGTCCAAGTATGAATCAATCAGGGAAATTAGATCATAGGTCTACCGCCTAATTGTTTAGCTTTAAATATTAGGCCGTGGTATCATAGTTGGTCGAACGCTTTAGAAATATTTCAAAAGATGGCTCCGGCTTTGCGACCTTTTCTTAGTGAGGCTTGAGTGTTTGGCACGGAAACCGAATTGTTCGTTCGGGATAAGTGGTGTACGTCTGTAAGCTGTTTAAAGCGTGTAGTATCCCTTTTTAGGCAAGTTTGGAGAGAAACATTATTTACATCGCTGGTCTTTTATACATTTTTGAACAGCCTCGAGACAAATTACAGCGCTTTCTATTAGTTGTTCTTCTTCTTTTCTACATTGGCTCTTGTATCGACATAAATGATTATATCTCAATTCAATCTGATCAATGTAAAAGATACGAGATACATATCTTTAGATACGATTTATTTTATCGAAATATTATTATCAAATTACTTATAATATTTACTACCAATACCTAATATTATAGAGGATTATTGGTTGGCCTTAATATAAAATTATTACTGTTGATTATATTTGATCTATTTCAATGACCGAATTGATTATTTGTATAATATCACTTCAATGAATCAATGCCAATTTGGTCGTAATCAACTCAATGAAATAATTCAATTCAATTAGTAATGGAACAAACAACTACTGGAGGCTGTTGGAGGTGATCCTCAATGAGAGCTTAAGATGTTGGCCAATTGTTTTTTTTTTACTTAGGCTAGAGACTTTTCATTGGTGAAATAGTTGAAAAAACTATCAATTTAAACGACCGTTCAGTAGTCTAACTTAGCTGTTAAATTCAATGATATTTTAACAAAATATTTAGTATTATTGAATTATTCTAATTGTTGTTGTTTGAATTGAATAAATATAATGCCGAAGCCCATCATATCATCATACATATATCATCATAGAATTCATTGAGTTGAAGAAATTATGTTGAAGTTACTGTTTCTAGACGTTTACATACAATGGGAAAGGTCTAAAATGTGTTTGAATGATTATCATATACATTTAATTACACGTTGCAAGAATTGCGATGGATAAACTGTGGCAGTTCGCATGGGAAGTTCTGTCGAACCCAGCATATTCACTTGACATAGCGCCTTTTGATTACCATTTATTGAGATCTATGCAGTATGGTTTGGCTGGCACTCAGTTTCTGAATAAATGCGAGATTGGATCGATGATTCCAAACCAACATTATTCACTGGATTTTTCAGAATTTAGGTCGCCATATTGCTAGAAAAAGATGGAAAAGAGTTGAAGAAAATGATGGAATCTTATTCATTTTCAGTTCGACTGGTTTTACTGCTTTTTATTATCGATTGTTTCAGTCATATATTTTCAGTAACTATTTTCGGGTGTACTAGTTTCATTCGACTGATAAAAATCAGTTCTGGCTTCGCCGTCCTAGCCGCTACCTTGTAAATAATCTGCCGAATTTATGCTTATATAGATTTATATGTAATATATATGGCTTTATGTTTTGTTTATAGTGTGATTGAAATAGAAACATTATAAGATGATATGATTATAAACATAATTTTACGATTATAACATAAATGCAGTCAAAATTATTTTTTTATTTATCATTTATGTTATCTTGACAACTATTGGGTCTTTTTGGATAGACTTTTTGAATGTGAAAACGTCATTTACGTTTCAACAAATAATAATATTCTTAATAATAAAATATACCATATTAACTATAGATTGGTCGGTAAAGATGGATTGAGAAAATACGATACAAATGTTTAGTGATCGTTATTCCATTCCTTTTTACAATCAAGTCAAACATATAAAATATAAATTTTACATCATTCAAAATGAAACTGTTATTTTGAAGCTAATAAATTATAGCAATTATGTCTTTCTTTTTCTTTTCCAAAAAAGTTGGAAAATTGATCAGAATACATGCAATCGTCTCATATATTAGAAATCCACTGTTATAAAATTAATCATAAACCGTCGATGCTCTACATCCACTACACCAGACTACTGGCCTCTATTTTGACGGTAAACCGTGCTATTTTTAGAGGTTTCGACTGCCGACCGAATCATTACTGATTTTATAGCGTCATCTCGGAACAGCGAGATTCAAGTAACAAGTACTAGTTCGGCCAGTGTTATTACACATTTATTTTATGTGCATGAAAACCGAAACGAACGCACTGTTTAAACATTTCATAATTATTTTTAGACTTCTCCCTCTGTGAATCTTCCGGCGAGTTGGCGAATGTGATTTTTTTGTAACGTTTTCGTCTGAAATAATAATCTTAAATTTCGGTCCGTACTAAATCTGGAGGATGAATAAAGGAGCACGCTATTCCATCGGCTTAAATTCGGAATATATTTTTACTTTGTGAAAGTTCCGAGAAAGCTCGTCTAAGTTTCGTCGTTTAAAAAAAAACAGGATTCTTGTATTTCAAATATATTACAAATACGTTTTATTATTCAATATATTTTTAAACTTTAATACATTTGTTTCAATTTTTGAAAAAGTATTAATACATTACTACTAGTTGTTGACTAACTTGTCTTTACAGTGACTTAAAACTAGGTACTTATCTAGGAAGACCCATTATTTTCAGTATTTTCAACATTTAGTGCACTTCATTACACAACTATCTAGATCAACTGCACAAGATCCCACGATGTAGTCCTCTTGAGTCTGCGTCCTATTTCAGTATTGTCCAAGAGAAGATGCATACTTCGGTATTTGTTAAGAAATACCCCACATTTGTTCATGTATTGTTGAGGGTCTCATAATTTCCTCTATGATAATTGGAATCCGAAGGTCTCAGTGTAAGTAATTCATCCCAAACTGAATTATATAATAAATATTGTAACTGAACCTAAGTGAATTCTATAGCTCCATATAGGTTTTAGTATCTGCTTGTAGATTTATTTATTTATATATTAGCTCTGTTTACAGATATACAATATATAACACATTTACATCAGTGAAAGTACACAAATGTTATTACAAGTATAGAATGCAAAGAACAATTTAAATACATAATCGGATATAAAGTATAAGTCTACAGTTAGATGTGGAGTATAAAGAGTACATATTGCAAGATGACAAGTAAAGTATGTAAAAGCATACAAGTGCATGAATATATGAATGCTACAGTACAATGATCGCACAACCCATGACAGTGATAAGGATATAAGATACAAAAAATGTAAACGAACTTGTATGATATTACATATATCCACACTATTATATTTTAGTAGTAGTCCTGTTACAGTTAGAAAATTAATCGGCTTGTCCAGGTTCTCCAGTCTAAAACACTGGTCCATCGCCTGTGCGAGTTATTTCTTCGGCATTCAGTTAGTATGTGTTTAATCGACAGTGAGGAACCACATTCGACACACAGTTGTGGACTTCGTCGCTTAATGAGAAACTCATGGGTCAGTTTGCAGTGATCAATTCTAAGACGCGAGAATAAGCTTCAGTTGCGTCTGCTGATGTTAGTGGTGTTAAGGCCCTGAAACCCATAGCTTGTTGTTTTCTGTTAGATCCCATCCGAGTTGGCCTAGATGTCTAAAGTTCTTAGTAGAGTGGTGCTTCATATCTCTACTCCAGAAAAGAGAGTTTTCGTAAGTGATTATTTTCTTGGCTAAGTAATCCGTTCTTTAATTTTCAATGAACAGTTTGGTTTTAGGTGTATTCAATATTCACTGATTTACTTTTATAGTTAACTTTTATTCTCTATGCCTGGGTCCACTTATTTATATTATTACTTGCGTGTTACAATTTTTTGGTTGCTTCTTCTTATTATTGTATTCAGTAGCAAATAATGCAGTGTCATCAGCAAATGTAATCATAGTGACATTTTCTATTTGTAAAGAGTCCCTTATGCCAGACTTTATCGAAGGCTTGCGCTACGTCCAAGGATATAGCTTAGAAAACTTTTTCTCTTCCTAGGTTTTTTCTGGTCAATTATTAAATGTTTGCTCATAAAACCAAACTGATGTACAGGTATTTTTTCTATCTATGAATATGTATTAATATTCTATAATATATAATTATGTCAGAAAATATAAGATATGATTGAACCCCCTCCTCCCAAATCGTTTTACGTAAATAATCGTGTACGTAAAATAAATTAATGGCTCCCAAGCTGAGGACCTCACATGCAAAGGTGTTTATATTCTTTGGTTGGATAATGCGGCATTCTTAGTTTATACAGCTTTCTATAATTCTAAGTAAAGTAACTTTTTTATCTAGCCCATTATATACTCCCGTTATATACTTATATTATTTACAATAAATTGACTCAATTATGAAGTGAAGAGTTTTTTTTATACTTACTTACTAGTCTTTTAGTATTTTTAAAACCAATTGGTGGATAAATGGACTTGACGTAGGATATCTCTTCTTACTTGTTTGTCGTTCATAGATAAGTGAGATATCACATATAATTAAATAATTCGTTCTTAATGCTAATCATTACTAAATTCTCCAAAAGTTTAGGCATCGACATTATGAAGAGTGCTAATACGATGTAATGAATTTTTTTTATTACTCTTCGTGAGTCCACAATCTGCCCTGTTGGCAATAAGTATTTCTTATGTCTATCACTACATAGTATAAAACAAAGTCGCCTTTTCTGTCCCTATATCCCTCTGTGCGCTTAAATCTTTAAAACTATGCAACGGATTTTGATGCGGTTTTTTTCAATAGATAGAGTGATTCAAGAGGAAGGTTTATATGTATAATACATGCATAATATACTAAGGCAACATTGCTAATTTTAGAGATTTCTAACGTGATGTCGTAAATTAACCTATTTTTTAGGCTTATTTAGCAATTAGCAAAAACGCTGCCTAACCCTACGAGTTAGATCAAATTAATGTACTACAGTATTGTACACCATAAAAAGGTCTACAAAAAAGTCCGCGATGGTATATGTTTATCTTAACCATTTTTATTGTTTACTTTTTACGTGAGAAAATGGCTTATTTACGAAGCTGTTTTAAGCAATACGGCATTAATCCTTATCGAATTAAGTACCTTAAATACAGTGTGCAATTAATATAGATCAATATGGTTCCTTACAGCATGTAAATTAAACAAATATTTTCGGAGATATTACAAATTTAAAATTTGCGTTTAAAAATGTGTAATGTAATAAAAATTGTATGAATTTAGATATTCCAAAGATAGCAGGAAATCTTCATAGTAAGTATAGGGGAAGAGGAATTGTTTTACTCCAAATTTAATGCGTGCAGGCCAAGGGCAGTAATGAATGAACCAAAAATACTGGATCGATTTTAATCATGTTTTCATTGAGTGACATAGGCATATATATTTTATGCCCGTGCAAAGTCGGAGCGGGCCGCTATGTTTTTATATACAACGTTCATATTTTTTCTGTAGTGTATTTAATTTAGTACCAGCATTGCACCCGTGCGAAGCCGGGGCGGGTCGCTAGTATTATATATACATGGCATGTAGAAATTCACTTCATTAAGCAATCTTCTGTATAAAATATTATCTTAATTAATTAGTCTTATTCTAAAGCTTATTCTAAAGTCTACATATGTCCAGTAATCAGATCAGGTGGTGTTAAACGTTTTAGTATACGCACTTCACTATCACGTCGCATATTTAGCTGATTAGCGAGTACATTGGGATGCACTGACACTCTTTCGAAGTACTTCACACAAACACGTTGAATTACACTCGTTATAGGTTCTAGAGGAATATCGCGTTGTATCACTTTATTTGAAATATAGTAGGGAGCATCAACAATGGCACGCAACACCTTATTTTGGAACAGTTGAATGATGGATATATTAGATTTGCGAGCGGTACCCCATAGTTGGATTCCATATGTCCAAATGGGCTTGAGTATAGACTCATACAGCAATACCTTGTTATCTAATGATAACTTGGATTTGCGCCCGATGAGCCAATACATTTGATATAATTTTAGTCCCAGTTCTTTCCATTTAGAGAGTATGTGCTTCTTCCAGGTTAGGCGTAGATCTAAATGCATACCATGTAATGAATATCATAAACATGATAAATGGCGGATATTACTATGTGGTATGTTTTATATAAACATACATAGACATACACTATTCATAGACATACATTGTTACAAAACATTTAGGAGTTATTGGTCCAGAGGCCAAGCGCTTGCTAGATAATAAGAACTCTGAACAACCAGTTGAGACAATTAATTGATCCCCTTTCAGGAAAATTAAGACATTTGCAGACGGAATTATGTTCCACACAACATCTTAATGATACATTGTTTGATTTAGTTTTTCTTGTACGACGAAGAGATAGCTACAGGTATTATTGATGTTTGTACTATTGAGTTTCAAACTCATAAGTTCGTTGATCATCATGGCTCAGAAAGCTTAATTTTTCTAATGAAATGTTGACCACGTTGATCATCAATATATATTTGATAACATGTAATTGTTTTTAATTAAGTCTTCAGATGGGCTGCGGTATCTTAGGTTACTCTGTTATCGCATGATATTTCATTTTTATAGTGATTTAGTTTGATTTACATTTTACAAAAACAACAAGCACAATAATTATTTTTTTGTTATTAAAATTCTATAAAAATATTAATTTAAATGTGAATTTTTATACCATGTTCTATTTATATGAATTGGATTTAAATAGCGGTTTTATAAGGGCAGATGGGAATGGTTTTGTACAAATTCCATTCTGCCCGACCCTGGTAAATGTGAATTATGGTATTGACTTTCAGGCAGGGCGTGGTATTGACTAACTTATATGGCAGATGAACGATTGGATTTACACGGATTTTACATGGTTTCACTCCAAATACGGGCGTTATTGTTTGCCTGAGAAAAGTATTCTCAGTTTTAATATGTGCTTATAACTTTGTATGGCATGTAAGAGTAATTTGCCATTAATTCTATTAACTGATAGATACGTTAAATGCCGCACAAGCCTTAAACTAGACATTTTCAATATATAATGCAAGCAATTTTATAAATGACTAGTTACGAGTTGCTAATATACGATAATTATATTTATTGAGAATCGGATACGTAGTTACTACCAAATATAAAAATAACCTAAGAATATTTGTGTAAAACGTAAATATAAAATATTGTTCTGGTAAAAAAATATTGAAATATGACAAAACTAATATATATTATTTGTTTCCCAAGGAAACTTCAATATTTATCTTGTGTTTTTATTCATATTTTACTACTGAAAAGGGATGATGGTAGCTCAGGCTCATTGAAAAATGTGTGATGTTTATGGTTATGTGTTTAAGTGAACGCTAGCGTCAATATTCGCATTTGCCGGCTGTCGAAAATGTCCTTGAAATTCTTTAAAATATTGAGGAAGAATGACATACTTCTTGTGGACCTAAATATTAACTATAAAACGGTTTTAATATAACTTAAAATGCATATAGATTACATAAAATCAGATAAAAATCAGGTCCATATTAAGAAAAGAAAAAAAAATCTGTTGGTCCTAGGCAATAGGGCTGTCGGCCGCCAAGAAATATATCGATATTTCGATATATCTATATTTTAAAAAATATTGATATATCGATTTCGATATTTTTAAAAAAGTATCGATATATAAGAAAAAAAGTATTGATATTTTTTTGCAATATATAGTATTATATATATAACAAAACATTTGAAACTAAGCACTAAAATAAGTACCGATTTAAAAGGTCTAGAAAACATAATTAGATGGTTTTTTATAATATTTAAGAAACATATTTAGTTTTTTTTTAATACCCAAAAATATCGATATATCGGTCAAAAAAATATCGATATATCCTACTAGGCAGTCAACCTGATTTATATGTTACAAAATACCGCTGCATAAACAAATCACCAAATTAGTGTGGGTTTATGGCCTATTTAGTTCTAGCGTTTGACCACACCCATCGAGTTAGAAGAAGAGAAAAGTTACTGAAGTGCTAGTAAACACATTGTGTGACTCTATTCTAGTGTACCTTTTTGCAGTAGTCTTATATTTCGAGATGTTAAATCTAAAATAATTATCTTGCGCTTGCTGATTCTCCTTATATGGAGCTACGTTGGAGTTCCGCGTATTATTTAAGCTAGGATTTAATAATATTATTCTTCTTGTAATGTTTGCAATTTTGTTCAATTTTTCTGTTTCACTATTTTTCTTATTATCGCGCAAGTTATATTTATACTACTGCTGATTCATTCTCTATTGTTTTTTTCTCTTCCTATTGGTATTTAAGGATAATATTCTCAAATTTCTTTATATTTATCTTCTTGTTCTGCTATTTTATCTACGTTACTTATTTTTAATATTAATTTCTCAAGATTTATGTTTTTTTCTAACACTTTATTTCGTTCATTAGTTATTAAAATAACAAAATTGCCTTTAGTTCTAGATTATATAATAAGTTCGAAGGAATGAAATGGAAGTTAAAAAACCTATTTATAATTGTAAAAATGATTTTTTTCAATAATTTCACTGTCAGAGGGAGTTAAATCTGACGAATTAGCTGAGTAGTCAAATAATTCCTAAATTTTATTACTAATTCGCTGATTTTAGAATTGTTGTTCACTGCACTCTATCTTGCAGGTAAACATTTACCAACAAATTGAACTAAATGTTTACTTTTTTAACTTTGATATTTTATTTGTGTAAATGAAGTCTTTTTCACGATTTACATCCAATGTATCCAAAAACTGATTTTCTGTACATTCTGTACGTTACTATACTATTCTGTGTATATTGTTTTGCAAGTTTTAATTCATATAAATTCCTTTTATTTGCATCGGTGAAAACTGACGCTACCACTTCAATCAATCAATTCCTAAACACAAATTCCCTTCGGAGCTAAAGAACCGGGTCCACATCACTCCTTAACCTCTAGTTTTCATTCAGAGTAATGGTGCTAGACCTAAGTTCCACTCACAGTGAGGAAATGATGCACAAAATCATAATCCACTTTTTTCGTTAGAGTTTTTATTTTATTGTTATCGTAGTTTGTGTCATTTTTAAATTAAGTTTTTCAGTACAGCTTGTCTGCTTCAATATTAATTATATTTCCTATTGACTTGGCTAAATTCTATCAGCTCATAATGATTAATTTCTTTCCAACACTTTGCATGTGCGATATGAATTATGTCGATCTATCTTGATATGTTTAAGAATTTTATCAAAAAGCCAAACCGTACGAGATTCATCTTTGAGATAGAAATATCAAGGCCATTCATTTATTGCGTTTGAGGGGAAGGGAGTCTACTATCTCTAATTTTTTTCTTACAAGGGAGTGGAAGGGGATCTTGGTAATTCTTACGAGAGGTCCCAAAAATGCGCAAACTTAAAATTAAACTTAGAAAAAGGCGGACATAGCAAAAAATAAAAATTACTTGTTCCTTTGTAGGTACAAATAAATGTTTCTAAAAGTCGTTTTTTTTGAAAATAAAAATGTAAACAAAGCAAACGTATATTTAATTTTCTTTACATTTTTACGTAATAAATATTAAACGGAGGGTTGGGGGTAGGCCTATCCTTATTTTTCTTACATAGGGGAGAAGGTGATCAAAAATTTCCTAAAATAGTTTTAAGAAATAAATAACTGGCGGCCTTAGGGTGCCATTTCCCTCCATTTTCGTTTTGATGGTATTCAGCGAACTTATTGCACTGATTTGGTCTCCTTGCCTCACTTGCCTTTCCAACTTTTACAACGACGTTGTAATAAATTCGTGATATTCATTTTCAAAATTAAATTATAGTATATCAAATTATAATCAAAATATTAAAAATATTCGACGGACATGGTAATTTATTTGAACTGATTTGTAAAAGCTCTCATCGCCGACATGCAACGATGGTCCCAGTAATAAATTTATATATATCTAATATAAGAATTTTTCGAGTTCTTCATATAAATTACTATTTATAAGTATGGAACAGGGTGCATAATTTTCTTATTCACCTTATACGACTCCAATACAATAAGCATTTATCGTAACGTGTTTTACATTGGTAATGAATTTGCGGTATTCCCTTGAATAACATGAGCGTTATCGTTATATGGAAACGCTACTTCACATAAAATAAATTTTCCTCGGAGTACGTATATTGAAAATTGTTTTACTGACAATACATTTAATGCGCCTACGGCAATTATATAAGCTTTATACTGCAGTTGTTTTTACATTTACGGTCTGACGTATTTCTGTTCGAATTTATTGTTCGGATAAAAACGATATTTCCGCGTATAATAGACGTTATATGCTCCTGTAAAAAGTCTCCGGATATTATTCTAATAGTTCTATAAGCATTTTACTTTGCTTTTTTATATTTAATGTAAAATGGAATTAATTATGCATTACGATAAGAATGTACTCATTTTCAAACTAATGTATTGTTTTAATACATATATATATATATATATATATATATATATATATATATATATATATATTAAATATTAATATTTCATAGCTTCAAACATAGCCACAACTTACTTATGTATGTCACCCGGTAGTTCGGATAGTTCTTTTATGTTCATCTTTTCTCTGATTCAGACAGTATCATGATATTTCGCAAAGGTTATTTCTGTATTATTTCTGCGTTTAATATGCAATAGATCCGGGGGAGAATGAAATATAAACGGTAATTTTACTATTTAGCTTAGCACGTAATTCGGATCTAAAGGATTCCATGTTCGAATGTTCTTTGGTTTATGCGCCTTTGAATGAATTACTTGGAAGCAAAAGATATGAAAGCAATAAAGAAGTAGAGGAGTATGTGCGCAATTGGCTCACAACATCCCTCAAACTTTTTATGAAGTAAGCATATTTAAGCTTCCAAATCGGTGGAAAAAATATGTATTTTTTTTTAAATTACCGTTTATATTTGATTCCCCCTCGTATTATTTTAAGTGACATGTCATCATAATATCTCTACATTTCTCATGGCATCCAAATATAACGCTGTCTTATTAATAAATGAATGTCTATATATGTTTTCATCTTTTCGTCTATTTTTTTTCTTAACATATCGACTATTTTTACTCTTTATGATGAAAAATAGTGTAACTCGCTTCTTCGGAACCTTAGTAAGATTACAGATATACTGACTTTTAATTCTATTAATGCAATGGTCTAGTAAAGATTCAAAGGTCATAAAAATTATCTAATTTCTCCACCCCGTAACATTAGACTCCCACTATTTTTACCATATATTTTACGCCCTTGTCTTCATATTTTATTTGCTCCTGTTACCTTTTATTCCTTAATTTTAAATTTTGTCCTTAATTAAACTATTATATTTCAATAATTGGATGATTTTTGAAGGTTTTCTTCCTGACCCTTGATAACTATCCTAATTCTATCTTTGAGTGTTTGGCCTACAGCTCCCTGAATCTTTGATATTCTTTTCAAATACGACAAGATGTATTAATCATATTTTTTATTTTAGCGTCTTAATTTAGTGTTTGTACTAATCTAACCGAATATATCTAAATAATAAAGAATTATTATTTAACCTCTGATTTTAAAACTTTTTTTGCTCAAACATATATATCAAAACCCTAATACAAAAACATCATTTTGTATGTAAAAATGTTGGTTTGGCATAGATTTGCCATAGAACTTCTTCCAACTTATTCTACCACCCTGCATAGGTCAGACCTATGCAGGCACTCCGAAGGCGCCATAATTCCATATTAGTCCTTTTGTAGTTTCGTAATATATATATATTATCGGTGAACGGAGGTAAAACAAAATGAAACAGTGGTGTTTACATTATGTGACTGTTATTTATTTGCAATATAAAAAATGTAGAAAATACAAAATTGATAAAACGGATGGAGCGGTGTTACCTGGAGAGGAGGCTTGGGCAGTCGATAGTGGCACGTCTAAACCAAACGATGGTCGGTTACTGAATGATCGAAATACCCTTCAATAACATCCCAGATAAACGTCTCGGGGTTGCAGGTAATATAGCATATATAGGTAAGGTAAATATATAGAGGTGTTCTCATATGTAGAGAAATAGACTTTACCAATTTATATATAAATTCTTAGTTATCTTTTAAAGTAATTATTTTAAAACGTAAATATACTGATCAATACTAACAACTTTAAACAGACATTAAAAAATACACCAAAAAACTGTAAATATTTCTCGAAAATGCACAATTTACTTAAGTAAGTTGTTAAAAAAGAAATTGCATAAAATTTGACATTAATCGCTTTGTTAGCGGTAATGGTAATAACTTGGAAAGATACACTTTTAACTTTTAAAGAACAAGAAAAGAAACCTTTATACAAATCTATTTTATGACCACAATGGGGATATTTGATTGTATTTTAAATTGTCTATATTATGTTTCAACCATTTAATTGCTTCTCATTAATTCCTTTTTGCTCTGTTTCACATTCCACACTTTTTTATTATCATCGCATATAACTAAATAAATATCAAATATTCAACAAATCTAAAATAATTTAATCTCTTAAATCAAAGTAGCATCTAAGCCAAGCGTTAACTGGATAACAATAATGATATAATAATAAAAGAAACACCGTCAGATGTTGATAGTTCTGTATCGAAGATATTGATATAACATTTACTAATACTTTATTTCTTATCAATGTATTATACAGAGTTTTTGACATAAACGTAAGGTAAGAAATGTTGATGAAAAGTCAATAACTTTGATACGCCTGTCATATTTCGTTCTCAATGAATAAAGGTATAACTAAATTAATGCCCAATATTTTTATATCCTACAATTTGGGTTTAGTCTTAGATATATGTTTTTAAAAGAATTCAGTTTAAATCATTATTTACACCTGCATATATATATATATATATATATATATATATAATAAAGATACTTTCAATTTCACCTTCTCAAAGTTTAAAATAAAAGAATAACCACCAGCGTTCAAATGCAATATCGGCTATGTAATCGAAAACAAAACCAGATTCGGTGGAAAAAATATCTGAGCTTTAACTTTCATTTTTACCGCATCATTTGTTTCCTTATTGCGTCTCGCTGTGGTGAAGAACCTACCCACATACCACGATTGTTGTCACTATTAAGGTTACATATATATAATATTCCGTTGTTACTGATGAAATGAAGACCCCTATATTTTGTCGTAATTGTTCAAGATTTTATGAATACATTTTGTTAATTTTATAGTGTTTTAATGACCGATCTTTAGCTAAAGTTATTGTGTGATATAATGCACCCTACGGAAAATGCCGCTTATACAACGTGGGGCAAAAGTGCCGCTACTATTTTGATTGCCTATAACGTTGCTCAAAGAAAAAATAAGTAAGTTTGGTTTTTATAAAAAGTTTATACGGTCTTCACATTTTTTTCATTATGATTGAAAAATTTTATCGGCTAAACGGTGACCGCGATTCGCTACGCAACTTTCGGCTGTTTTTCATGACATCCTGCAATATCTGAGGCTGAATTTCTTCAGTTTTGTGACGAATATTGTCTTTAAAATGTTGAGTCGTTTGAGGCTTATTCAAACAAACTTTTGATTTTAAAAAACCCCATAAGAAAAAGTCTGGTGCTCTTGAATCCGGGATCTGGCTGGTCATGCTAAATCGCTACTTCGTGAAATTAGCCTTCCTCGAAAAACGTCATTCGATAATTAAATTGTTGAACGAACTGTATGTGCTGTGGCCCCATCTTGCTGAAACCATATGTCCTCTAGTCCTTGCTCTCCCATTTTAGGCACAAGAAAATTTCAATTCATGTCTTGGTACCGTTCCGCAGTAACAGTAACTGCAATATCTTGGTAATTTTCAAAAAATAGGGACCAATGATGTCACCATACAATTGTTTTTAGTGGATGCAATGATGTTTCACGAATTAGTTAAGGATTATGTGTTTCCCAAAATCGACTGGTCTGTTTATTGACGTGGCCTCTGAGAAGAAAATGGACTTCGTCGCTCATTATCAATTTAGACGAAAAATCTTCAATTTCATCAGACAGCTTTAGGATTGCATTACTGTACTCAACTCATTGATCAGGATCTCTCGGTAGCAATTTTAGGACTAATTGAATTTTGTACGGAAACATTTTCAAATCAGTTTTCAAAATTCGCCCTAAACTGCGTGCAGAAATGTATAACTGGGAACCACGTCTCCGAATTGATGTTTCTGGATGTTGAAAATTCGCATGTAAACGATAAATTGTGGTTTTGTGAGCCACTGGACGATTAGGGTATTTTTGACGAAATTTCCGCCGAGTGGCGATAATGCAACGATTATTTTCAATTAATATTATCACTATTTCTGCTCGTTCCTGTGGTCTTTATTTATAAAATTTTGACACATTAGATTTTATTAATATCGTAGCTGATATAGAAACTATTATTCAGATATCAAGTTTTATATTTTCATTATTAGAACATAAGATTTCTATTAATTTCCATTTTATAGAGGAAATATAATATTAAAGTCTGACGAATAGAATATGTAAAACTCAGTATAACCTTTGACTTATGAGTTTTGGTTATAATAAAATTGCTATATTCATGAATAGCTATATTCATTCATAGCATAATACAAGCACATAATACTTGAGCTAATATTTATATATTATGTTACCACTCTGTATTGATTTGTTGTCTACTCACTGAGCATATTCCAGGAGTCCTAGTGACTAAAATCGGTTATTTTATTTAATACGCTTAATTTCACTACAGCGGATACAATACGTTATAAGTTATCAATCGATGTTTAAATAATCAATATCCAGATGCTATCGCTACTTTTGCGAATAATTATTAATTATTATCAATTATAGGGATAAAAATAACTGATACAGTTAAACGATTAGCTGGCGCAGAGTGACGCCTTCCGGAAACAGGAAGTCCTGTTGGACACTACACCTTCACCGACCAATCGCCTGTATCTATAAAAGGACAGACGTTCAACAGACGGGTTTCAACAATTGTCCGTTAGTAAAATTTGGCGCAAAATAGCGCAACTATGTTACGCTGCTATCGTTTCTCTGGTGCCATGAGTTTATCTCGAGTTATCTGGTCTGATTGTTTCAAAATAACGGAAACGCGCCTTCCTGTGATTGCATTGGAAGAAAATTCGCTTAAAGTACGCTTACAATAATATTATTTTAGGCAAATTATTTCTTATAGCGTTCTGTGTATGTAAACTTGCCTAATTTGTATTTTAAATATGTCAATGAATTTATTTGGCCCTTATTAGTGTATTAATTAATTTTATGAAGAAAAATTAAATTAATCCAACGATTCTTTCATCAAAATTATACTCTATATAACAGGTCAATTGAAAAGTCCCCGGTCTACGATAGCAAAACACATTTTTTGGCAAAATTAGTTTTTTTATTCAACATAATTCCCTTCAAGGATGACACTGATTATAGTGACCCTCCAACTTTTCAATACCATTTTTGTAGTACGATTTGTGTCCATTGCTTCAAAATAGGCCTCAGTTTCGGCGATCACTTCTTCATTCCACGAAAATTTCTTACCAGCGAGCATTCTTTTGAGATCTGAGAACAGGAAATAGTCGCTGGGGGCCAGATTAGAGAATACGGTGAATGAGGAAGCAATTCCAAGCCCAATTTATAGATTTTTGACACGATCCATTGTCTTGGAGAAGCAGCTCGGAGTGAAATGATGGAACCATGTTTCATCCATTGTCACATGTCGACGCAAAAACTCGGGTTTATTACGTGATCATCTTCAAACACTGTTCCGAATTATCAACTCGTCGTTGTTTTTGGTCAAAAGTGAGCTCGCGAGGCACTCACTTTGCACAGAGCTTTCTCATACCCAAATATTCGTGAATGATATGAGGTACACGTCCAGTTGATATCTTTAAAGTGTCTGCTATTCCATTCAAATTCAATTTACGGTCATTCAAAATCATTTTGTGGATTTTTAAAATGTTTTCGTCGGTAGCAATCTCTTTTAGGGGTCCACTGCATTCACCGTCTTCGGTGCTTATTTCACCACGTCTAAACTGAGCATATCAATCCTTGATAATTAATTTTCCTGGGCAGAGTCCGGAAACTCGGCATGAAGCCAAGCTTTTGCTTCAACTGTATTTTTTCCCTTCAAGAAACAATATTTTATCAACACGCTAAATTCCTTTTTATCCATTTTTTTCACAATAACACAAGTTCCTTCACTCAAAATGCTATAATTTACAAATTAATGATCCGACAGCTGTCAAATTTATACACGCATCTTTTAAGTGTTAGGGCTAACGAAAAACATATGGATTTAATTCTGGTAGCGCCATCTATGTGTCAGACCGGGGATTTTTTAATTAACTTGTTATGGTCACGGCAGACATATCTCTTTAGGTGTCTTCCAGTTATTTTTTACACTACATTGGCTCAAAACTCTTAGTCCTCTTGATCCATCTTATCCTTTCTGTAGCTTGTTGAAGCCAGATTGCCTCAACATTAATGTGGTGTTGGAAGTTTTAAAATTGGGACATTTTTTATAATGGTCTGGTTAATAATGTCATTTTCCAAATCTCTATGGTTCTCTATTTCTGAAGTACCGCGAGACATTAACAGTACCCCCTTATTCTGAAACCGCTGAATTATATTCAAATTGCTCTTCTTAGTATAACCTCTTATTTAGATATCATATATGTCAGTATTTTATTGTACGTTGACAGGGAAGAATTTCAGGACAAGCATTCTGATATTACAATTTTATTCTCGCTTGCTAATGGTATTTACCTACAGCCATTATGGCAGTTTGGTCAGAAAAAGTAGCTGTACACTATTCAAGAATTAGTAGAATTTATAGTGTAATTCAGGAAAGTCATCAGTGTAGTTACATAACAGAAAGGGTCCGTCCCAATATTTGGCACTGTTTCTTCGGTTTTATCTTTTGCAATTCCGAATAAGTATTCGATATGGTTAACTCTGGAGGGTACCCTTATCCTTATGGAGTGTATTCTTAAGACATAAGAAATAAATCTTCAAGTTTATAGTATGTGTCTTTGCATAAGATAATTTTTCATTCGGTTTTAACATCTCCTAAAATAATCCATGATATTACTTGAGATTGACTTGATAAATTCACCGCTAGTCACAATACGTTAGAGAAAGCTCTAAAAGCAGTTGATTCGTCAATCTGAATGTTGTTTGAGAATTTAAAATCAAAATGGATAACTAGGATATAATAGAGCAGCACCATCATAGGTTTCTAAAAACAGCCTCGGCAAGAGATTTATTCAAATCAAATACCAAATTAATGAATGTTTTTCGAAATACTGTATGAAACTACAATTTTGAACGTTCTCTGATTAGTATCCATATATACTGAATAACTCAATAATACCAAATGGAAATCTGTTTAGCCATTGAATTTAACAGTTTCTTAACAATTGTTTGCATATATATTTTCATCAAGATACATGCGAACAGCTAATGATATTAGGTATTAGGACATTAGATTTCACAACTGATCTTAACAGTTTAAATTTGCAAGTAACTGGCACTGAAATAGATTCTTTTTGAATTTGAGCCTGAGGTTAGGCAAGTTAAATAATTTTCTTATGTTTGACCTTTTTGACAGTTTATTATGTTGACTGTTACCAGACTTTAATGATTTAATGATTATATATTGCTGGTAGATTTATATAGTAAGGTTGACTTAATGTCAATTAACGTCTCATGAGCTTAAGAGCAGTTAAAGACAGGGACTATATTGACGTTGTACACAGATGTAGAATCATTTTGCAATGAAAAGCATGTAACTAAGTGATTTTAAAATATGAAACAAATTACTACTTGTTGTATAACTTTGAAAATATACGCTACGAATGAACGCTTAAAAAAATGAAGCGCGATAAATTCAACATCAAGTTCAGGAAATTGTATTGGTTGCTTGACCGAAATTTCGACCTATCTACTTACAACAAGCTTATTTTATATCAGCAGATACTGAGACTAGTGTGGAGCTATGGAATTCAGCTGTGGGGCTGCGCCAGTGACTCCAATATCCAAATACTTGGAAAGATTTTAAAATAAGGCGTTGACGTGAATTTTGAATGCGCCTTGGTTACGGACATTTTCAGAGGATTTGCCGATTCCCATCAAAGAAGACTCTAGAATCGTGTTAACAGGGAAGCGTCCAGATTTGTAAATATGGATAATGTCAATATCTCAAAGGAAAAAACCTTCTGATATTGTAAATGTTTGTGATTTCGGGGATAAAATATTAGTTGTTAGTCATATGGTAGTCATATGTTCGTCATGTATGCTGAAAGAAAATACACTATTATATAAATATTAACACATATATTACAATTTTTTACACATACATTTTTTTAAAATAATTACAACAAAATTAATGTGAACAGTATCTTAAGTAAGACAAGGAATATTAAGGACCATAAAATAAATACCATTAAGAGAACTATTATACTACAAGAGAAATGTGTATTATACGAGTTGGTACCGAGGAATGTGTCCTCCACGTCCCAAAAATATCATTATGTATTCGAAGCCAGGGGTAGAAACAGTAGTGTAATTATGAATCGCTAACAATATTAACAATATTATATAATATATAATTATATACACATTTGTATGGAAAAATGAAATATAGGTGAGTTTACCGGT